>NW_009189682.1:6130-28665 GCF_000690835.1 Fulmarus glacialis
CACCTCTGTCATCACTTTCCACACCACCTGGATTGCATTATATTAATATTAACTTTATATTGTATTACAGTTATTAATAAGACAGCAAGGAATGTTGTTACATATTTTTAGCAGAGGAACAAGTTGTGACAAAAGTAGCAGTGAGCTCTCTAGTAGGCCCAGCTACCTAGAAACGTCTGCAACCATCTGGCATATGAAGCTATTGAACTAAAGGTGAGACAGACATGAAAGCTCACTTTCCACATGTCATCAGCTTAACACATATATATTAAAAAAATGCATTGCAGTTTCCAATTCCAAACACTTAAAAAGAAGTAATTCTGTCATTCCCAGCATTTTAAGAATGCTTTTTAAAAAAAAAAAAAAAAAAAAGGATTAGACCTTTTCCTTTACTTTCAGTATGACTACTTGACTTTAGCAGTCATACTTCTAAACTGTCTGTCTACCCATTTTGTGAGTAGGATATTTATTTGAATTACAAAGTCCTGGAAAATTGCTAATTTTGATCCTGGATGCCTAGTCACTATTGCTAAACAAGGGTAACGCATTATTATTAATCTTTTGGTCATACTGGTCATCATTTTACATGGTAGTGCTCAGTAGGCTGAATAGCAATGAATGGGGTGACTGGAAAAGCAGCTTCATCTCCTTTTAGTTGTAGTTCTAGAGTGGTTTTTAAGGCAAAGTATATATACTTGGAAAGATGAGACTTGGACAGTGTTGCCTTGTGTTTACTAACAGTTAAACTCTTGATATCAGGAAGATGAGAAAAAGCTGCATAAATAAACAAGTTGTAATACAAAGTTAAGTCAGGTATGCATGATTTCATGCAGTAGTGGAGGGGTGTGTATGGTTTGAAGCTTTATGGTTGTTGGCCACAAAAATAGTAAGCTGTATCTCGTATTTTTATTTTTGAATCAATATCAATGTTACTTACAATTATCTTTTTAACTGGCATAGTCTGTAATTTCTAAAAGCAGAAGATAGCCCAGAAACCAAGACGAAGGCATACCTTTCTTTCCTAAAGAGGGAAATACAAGCTATCTGTAAGTGCATTTTATTCCAATATAATCATGCATGCTATGTACAAGAGGAACATTGTATTGCTTTATCTGTATCAATAGAGTTAAAGCAATACAACTGGTTTACCTGTGACCCTTGGAAGAAAGGGGTGATTCCCAAAACTCTGAGGTTCATCTGTGCTGCCCTGTCTCACAGGCAGTGAGGACCTTTGTGACTGACCATTGCCTATCAAAAGTAAGTGAATTTGTGGGATTTTCTTTGTGTTTTGGTGTGGGTTGGTTTGTTTTTTTTTTTAAACTTGGTCACTTTCAAAAGGGTGCAAGGGCTGAGAAGCCTGACAGTGGTGAATGCCAAGGAAAGGAGATGTGCTTCAGACTCATCTGTTTCTGGTTATGAAAGTGTGTTGGTCCTGAGGCTAATGCCTTCTGAATTTCAAGGGTTTCCCTCATGAAGCACATTTTGTCTAACTCCTTCCTTTAGGCGTCTTTACAGGAAACTCTAATGTGATTTGAAAATGGGTGTTTTTTGGAAAAACTGTGTGCCTGAGGAAGAAAAGATATTGCTAGGGCAAATTACACTATTTGCGCTTTTCAGTCTCTACACGTTTCTTCCTTGTTTTCATCTTTTTTTTTTCAAATTCTCTGTACCATGCTATGAGTTGAGTCAAGCTTCTCTTATAAATGCAGAAGGCCTGTAACTCTCCAGTGACCGCAAGTAAGGTAGGCACAAGTGGAAAAGAAGGGTATAAGTAAAACATGGTATTTTATTTCAGACAGATGTGACTGATTTAACCTGTGTTAGTATTTTAAATGAATAATGTATTGCAATGATCACTGCTGGTCACAGTTGAAGGACTCTCATTTTACTGTGAATTTTTTGTTCTAGTTTGATTATAATACATGAGACGTTTTTGTCTTGTGCCTATACAAGGCAGAAAGAAGTACAACTCTTCTGGATTTTGTATCCACTGTTTTGTTTGCCTGTGACCCAGGCATTCCCTTCCTGTCTTATGCAGCCTTCATTTTATATTGTAGTACTCCTTGTTATGTTTGCTTGTTTATGTTCCCTTTCCATGTTTTTGAGCAGAAATGAGCTTGAATTATTGAAAGTAATACATTTAGATTTGTTATACTTGCCTTGTAGATGGTAACATGTTCTTGTTTTGATGCTGAGTTCAATTTTGCTGCTTTTAGTCTAATTAAAAAGTTAACTTGTCTGCAGTGTTGTTTCAGATACTGTGTGGTGGTTTTACTGGGTGTTATTCTGCCTTATGTATATGTTACTGTAGTTAAGCTTCTTCTAGACTGAATTTTGGCTTAAGAAGGAAAATGAGCCATTTTTCTGATGAAGCTGAATGTTTGGGGGGGAAGTGGTAGAAGAAAATCCTGACCTTTTAGAAAGTAAAGGAGTATAGTTTCTGAGACTTGGGCTGTGGTTCTCAGTTCAGATGCTACTTAATTATGCTTTTAGGTTTCCTGTCTTCTTGATGGACTTTTTTTGCTTGCTTTTGAAATGTGGACAAAAAAAGCCACCACAAGTATGAATATCAATTCATGCTAAGCCTAGGGTATGCCCATATCTTTGAGTTTCTGAACTTACTAGTCACATTCTCAGAGTTCAGTTTTTCTTGTGCTTTTATTTCACTTCTGAAGAGAAGTGATCAGTGCTCAGAAAAGTGCCCTTTGGAGAAACAACCACCTGTAATAAGTTTGAAATCTGGAAGCTTGCAATAATGGAGAGAATTATCTTGAGATGCAGATATTCTTTCTTTGCTAATTAGATGTGCCTTAATTTATATGTGTTGAGCTTGAAAATCTTCAGAACATGTACATGTTCCTTGTAGTCTTTCTCTCTCTCTCGTCAAGGGGTCAGAATGAAACATCTCCTAATCTTCGTCTGTACAAAGGTGAAGAGGAAGAGAATACTGCTTCAGCTAGTTTTCAGAAGCTGTATCAAAAAAGATTAATGGTCCTGGGGAAACTGGTAATGAAACACAGCCTTACTCTTTCTCACATCATTGATTAGTATTCAGCTCCAGTTTTAGTGTAGGAAAGTCATTACTGTTTGATAGATCATTTAGCTATATCCTAGAGGATAAGTGATTGCATTATGGTGTCATTTTTTTGTTGTTTTGATAGTCTCAAAACATTAGGTCCTGTAGGTCCTAAGTCTGAAACTGTCCATTACGCAGCAGGATTTTTTTTTTTCATTTTTTAAAAAAAGCCTGTATAGTTGCAGGGGAAAAGCCTGAAAATACGACTCCTGAAGATTAAGAAGACAGCAAGAGCTTAACATTTTTAATTAAGAGTTAACACATGAATGTATAAAAACTTCTTGGCTTTAAGACAAATTTTAAAATATTTTTATTTTTTTCAGTGTTATGAAAGACAGATATTTAAAAGCATCCTTGCAAATGCTGTTTCAAAACGGGTCCTGTAACTGCTGCCTCAGCACAGAAGTTCAGGAGCATGCAGGGTGAGGACTGAGTTATCTCCTCCTTGGCAGTATTTTCAGGACAGGATTGAAGTGGGCTGCTTTAGCGTTGACAAAGCTAAGTCGTCTGAACAGCTGCCAATGAAGGTAAAAGGATATTGATTTTCAGGGTTGCCAAAATGTTGTCTGTCCTTCATGAGCGCTAAATGATATTGAAAGGAATGGGAGTAAAACTGTCATTTGTTTTAATGTTTTCCTTTGTGGACTATTAATTAGGACGGGCAAGATGCATGTGTATGCTCTGCCAATAAAGACATCCGCTAGCGCAGAACAACTGTCTGTCTAGTGCTGTTCCTCCCAATGTTGACTCCAGTTTACCATCACCTTCTCTCAACATGTTTTGACGTGTAATTGCATTGGCCTATATACAGCAACGTGGCTGTCTTGGGCTTTAATCCTAGCCGTTGTAAGAGTGCTGATTGAATTGCAGGCTAAAAATAGGCTTTACTCAGACATGCTGTATGCTATCAGTTGCGCTGTGCTTTGGCAGTTTGTTGGTGATATGACATAATTAAAAGCTGACAAAGGCAATAGAATGCTGTCCAGCGACTTCTAGGATTTTATGCTTGAACAAGGTATTTTCTTAGCTTGATGAAGTTGGCTGGTACGGTTACACCTCAAATAAGTGACCTACTGTATTAAATTCTTCAACAGGCTGCTGAAAGAATGCTCTTGCCTTAAAACCATTCTTTAGATTGATGTTGCTTCTGTGGGAAAGCCACTGGTAATAGACCATAGCAGTTGGAAATCATTATGGCTAGGTGTGATTTGAGTGACAAAAAGGAGATTAGAAATGTTTTTCAGTGAAGTGTAAGTTGAGCTATATTTACTTCCTTTATGTTGTTATGGTTTGTCACTGATATTCCAGCAAATATTTCGGAAAGGTATATGCAGCTGACGAGGGGAGAATAGCTTGCTATCTCTCGAGTAGTCATCAGCTAGTGTTATTTTAAGAAGTATCAAGGGAGATTGATTAAAATTAAGCTTTCATGTTCTTCATCCACCAAATTAGATTTCTTGAAATAAAACCAGTAATCTGAATCTCTGAGATAATTAAACACCAACTCATAAAATATAGTTTGGAGAAATATTCAAATGAAAAAACCCCTTCTTCCTCAGTGAATTCTTCTGAAGGAACCGGCATGGGATGCAGACTGCCAAGTATTCTGGTTTTAGATGTTAAAATCAGGGAAGGGTAAATAAACTACAAATAATTACTGTAAAAAGATTACTTTCTTCAGCGATGGCGTATATATGTAGATGCAATCAAAGCAATGTTATACCTACCTCTGTCTTTTCATGTTGGTTATTTGTCCATTTCTTCTAAGTAAGTCGAGTCAAGACTGAAATGTGTTCTGTAGGTGAGTCACGAGAGGTTAATATTGAAGTTGAAGTCATGCCCGCGTGTTACTTTTTAACAGGCTGGCTGTTTGACGATTTAAAATAAAAGTGACTGATCTCATGCTGCATTTCCATGTGGCTACTAATAATTTTTATGGCTTGAGTTCTTTATAAAGGCAGATTCCTAAGAGAACCAAAGGCTGGTGGAGTTGGGGTGATTGTACACGAGAAGAAGAAAAAAAAAAAAAGAGGGAGGATCTGTAAAGTTTTCCTGGTCCAGAAACAGGAATACAATCATAAGCAGGTTTTTAGCCAAATATAGTATCTCTTGTAGACTGTACTTTGTCAGTTGTAACTTTATGAATAGGTGTTATGTCAAGACATTTTGCAGGAGAATCTGTTCTAGCAAACTGAAACCTCTTGTTTATTTTTGGGTATCTCTGTTAAATATTGGTAGGATTTGTTGTGAGAAATTGTAATTAACTGCTGGGGAACTATACAGTGATTTGGCATGGGTGTTCTTGCCATAGCTTGTTGTATAGCATAGTTGTATAACCTTGTGCCTGTCCTGCCAGCGAATTTGACTCTCATATTTGCTGTTGCAGTGAAACCTATTTTGGCTTGATTGTAAAGCTGTCGCCACTGGGCAATGACCTGAGTGGTGCTCATATTAGTGTCCATGTTTATGAGCTACTAATGGAAATGGAAAAACCTATTTCCTTAATCAGGTGCTATTGAAGCTAATTACTGTGTTCAGTTTGGTTTTGTTGCAGAGAAGGGAGGTGAGTGCAAATCCCCAGCCACAGAATATTTATACAAACACATCATAGTGCTTGGGCAGTTACAAAGGCCCATGTAGTGAAGCAGTGTTTGTGCCATCTCTCATTCTTCCTACCCTTCCCCTTGCTGTTTTTCAGTATTGGAGCCTGCACTCTCTAGCTGGATGCGCAAGCTCAGTTTACAAGTGATGGTGGTTTGTGTGTCACTGTGAGTCAGCCTCCTCAAGGAGACAGATTTTGGCCATTGATGATAACTACTTCGTTACTCTTGACAGATGAAACTATGGTGATGGGTATTTTGCACATGGGACAACTGTCTCCAGTAACCAGGGCCTGCTCCTTTATTCCACTGCAGGTAACAGTGGAAGAAAGCTAGCCTGGAGAGAGGCTGTAGTTTTTCAAGAAAAGTGCTTATTTAAAACCTGGAAATAGTAGTAGTGCAATTTCTTGATTCTCAGAAGCCATTTCTGGAATTGCTATGAAAAGGGTGCTGCCGCAACCTGCAGTGTTAACAAAATGATAAGTTAGTAATGAAATTACATTTAAGCTGTGTATTAAAACCTAGTATTGAAAGCCTTGTATACTCAATGCCCATATTACTTAGTTACAGTTGGGAAACATATACTGTTAGTTGCAGAGATGCCTGCACTAGGTAGCATAAATCTGACTTGTAATTTTTTGAGGTCACTGAGTGAAGAGCTTCTGTTTGAGGCTGAGGAGGGTTAAAGCTTTGAAACCCTTATACACAGATGGGTAGAACTGGTAGAGCTACTACACTAGCGCGAAAGGAAGAAAACAAACCCCTTGTAATACAGACAAAGCCTACCTTGCCCTTGGATGCACACATGCATTTGTGGCAGAATGGGGAATGCAAAATAAATACTCTCTTTCCTGTATTAACTCTTGGACAATAGCCATTCCTTCTTCCCAGAAACACGAGAGGTTTTGGAGCGTGGGCCATCGGCTCTTTGCACGCAGGAGCGAGTGGGTGGGTGGAGGAGAGCGGCGCCTGGGATTCCAGGAGAAGCTCTTCAGTGGAATGTCTCCTAGTGGCAAAATTGGCATGAAGTTTAAATACTAATGTTGCTGCTGGCAGATTTTAGAGTTAATGTTTTGTTTATGCAGTTCTCCTTTGGGTGTTATATTGTGCCCTTAGCATAGTCTCCTAAAGCTGTACAGAGCAAAACAAATTACTAAGCTGATGAGCAAGCTTTTATTGGCACCTTGTTTTGTTCTTGTCCAGGAGAAAATAGGTTTGTACTTATTCTATTATTTTATGATTTGGGGGCAGGGGAGTTATTTTGCTGTCTTTAAATTCTTCAAGCTTCTGTGAGTGAAAATAAGGTTAAAGAAGTATGTTTGTTGCTTGGAACAAAAAATATTAAGTCTTTCCAACTTCCCTGAAATAAGTGTTATACCTGAGCCGGCCCCTGAGAAAACTTTCACAACTCATTTCACAAATGAATTGGTATCCAGCTGTTTTATTGGTCTGGAGAAAAAATACTTACGTCTTGGTCTCACCAGTGTCATAGCAGCAAGTGTCTAAATTTGCTGTGAGGAAAACTGTCTTTTTAATGTAACTTAGATGAAACATGTTTAAGTTACGGTTTTAATATACTAGTTCAATGTAGTAAAATGCCCAGTTAGTGCAATAAAACTGTATCTAGATGGACTATTTTTTCTCAAGTGTAAACCTCACATATTTGAAAGCAGTTAGTTGAACTTTTGTTCAAAAAGTTTTTGGGATGAAAGGTTTTACAGAATTTGTCATGATAGTGATGTCAATACCTGCTTAAGTAATTGATTTGGAAACAGCTCTTGCCAACATTCGGTCTCTCCTTTGCCTGAAGGGACCTATATCTCCATTTCTCACCTCTCAGGAGCGTGCTGTCACTGTTACATGCGAGTGGACCATTCCACATTTGTATTAAAAATAGAAATCCAACGTACAGGACAGTGGTGATGTTTGACAATATGACGCAGGCTGCAATCACCCTAGTTTTGGCATGTTGAATTATATAGTTCACACAGGGAGGGTGTTAATGAGACTTGCCTTTGGGATATGCTTTTTTAATGGACTTAGCAGCCTTTTAACTGTTGTGTTTCCTATTAGAATGCTAGTGATATTTGGAACCGTATTAATGAGTAGGAACTCAGTTTAAAAAACAGTGTAAATTTTTGCTATAGCAATTTAAGTCATTTAAATTGGAAGAAAGTAAAGAAGAAACATATAAATGGGAACCTAAATAAAAATATCACATTAATCTTAACATTTTATTTGGGAACAAGATATTTTTTGAGCCACTCTCAGTTTTTGGGAGAGACCATAGAAAATGAATGATGGGAAGAGATTTGCCTGCAAAAATACTTGTTGAAGGAACACACCATGTTGGCATATGTAGTGAGAGACTCTCTTGATGTGTAAGGTGCTCTCAATGCAAATATATATTCGTTATTTTAGTCTTACTTACCAGATTGTAATGGGACGGTTGTCAGAGGTGAGGATATTTTCTCCATGCTCTTGATGACACAGTGCTGGCTAATACTTTGACTCCAGACCAGACCTTACAATAAGTGATTTTGGTATTTTTATGTGTGACTCCATAGCACGGTGATGGATGGCTGATACTTGGTAGCCATTTTCCTAGTTGTCTAGCTATTGCTGCTGAGGTTTCCTAGATACGGGTCAGAGGAGGAATTTTTCTTGGAAGTTTGAGTCATCTGAAGTGGATGCAGTGGACTAGTGGGCCATGAGTATGGCCTTAACTTGCAGCTCAGCTGAACTCTTGAATGTTATTTTTCCAAGAGATCTTTATAGTGAAGCAACGGCTTAAGCAGTAAGTTTCTGTGGTAACACTATCCTTGTGTAAATTACAGGAATTGTTTTATTATCCAAAACTAAGGTAATTCTTTGAAACATACTGTAGATATTGATTACTGAACAGACACTTAGTGCTTTTTGAGCACAGCTGTTACGCTTCCTTTATCCTGCTTTTTCTTGTGATTATATACTACTATCCTCTGTTACCCCTTTGTTAGTGTGCTTTGATCATGCTGTCAAATTAGTCCGTCTTCATAATACAAGACTAAACAGCTTCTGGTTTGTACTTGTCTGTTGAACTTGATAGTTCTGCTTTTCCTCTTTCCTGGAAAAAAACCCACACCCTACTTGGTATTGGAATGGCTGTTTTGTCACGAGCCATCATTTAGGCTTGTATAACAGTCAGCCAGCAACTGCTATAGGTTTTGCATGGAATTTATTGCATTTTTTATGTTGTTTTAGGTTTGCAAGCAAACAAAATGTTACCAATGATTATAGAGCTGTGTGAAGCTTGACATGTTTAAGGGTAGCTCAGCAGAGTGGTTTGTAAACCAAAAGTACTCTCAGCACAAGTTTAACCATAGACAGTAATGAATATAGATTCCTTTCTCATAGCATCCTGTTGAGGTTTCGGCAACCACTATGTCTTTTTCCAGCCAAAGGAGAGTCAGCTTGTTATCAGAACACTGTTGTTTAGCAATCAGGGCTGACCCTTCAGGGGTGGAAATTACCGAGTTACTTGATTCCACTCTTTGGAAGATGCGATCTTTGGATCATAGCGTACCAAAAAGGTCTACGACTGGGGAAAAGAATTTCTTGAATATTTTGTGCTAAATGTACCACTGTTCTCAAGTGTGAATTGTGTCACCTGATGCTGAATTCCAGTGAAGGCTGTAGTGGGAGGGAAGGAGGGACGCCTAGCTCAGTCCCTGACGTGTTATGTTTTCATTTATATGCTGAGGTGCTCTTATATGCCTTTCTGCAACGTGACCATCTGTGCCCTAACGCTATGTAAGCTTTGTTGTTGTTTTATGGATTCAGTTTTCTGGTTCGGTGTCTCACCAAACTGAGTGACTGAGAGCTGTTTCTGTTACCCTCACTTGGATGGTTGCCTTTGCTTAGCAGGGAACCCTGCTCCCCCCCCACACTTCACAGGGCCATTAAGGTGCACAAATACCTTTACAATCTAGACCATCTCAGTATTGTTGGCATAAAAAAGTTACTGCATATGCCCAATGCCTGAAATCTTTAATCCACTGATGCTTTAGTTCTCCAGAGGAGCCATAGGTCTCACTGGTTGGGCCACAGGGTGGCCTCTGACCACCTCTCCTGTGAGAATTGACAGGAGGCTGCCAGGGACCACATCAGGTGTTAAACCAAAACTCAAGCTAATGAAGTGAGCCTGCTAAAATTCAAACAAATTAAAAACTCCCCAGACAAAAATGTAGGTGTTATTTAGCTTGATGTGGCCTTACACCCTTGTCGTGTGGGCTATCTCCTTCCCCTTGCTGACAGCTCTCTGGAGGAGAGCAGCCAGCTGCGCCTTTATAGCCTGGCACCGTTTGTCACTCACAGTTTGATCGTCACCTAACAGAGGTTGAAGTGGTTGCCGATCTGGCCTCTGCCCAGGCAGGCTGTGGCTGGAGATGGGAAGGTTGCTTTTGGGACAAGGACCATCTGTGCCAGGACCCACTAACCTCAGCTTTTCTGGCATTTTGGGGGCCTGTGGCCACAGGCCATCTTTCTAGGTTGAGTGTAGCAAAGGGGTAGGAGGAGGGAGGCAGGCGGAGACCAGGCAAGGTCCTGAAACTTAGGATCCAGTGCCTGTGGTGGCTAAGATTGCAAACACTGACTGTAGGGACCAGGGGAGCAAAAATCCTCCTACAGACAGGAAAACCAGCATTGCCAAAGCTAATGAGGGGGAGCCTAATGCTGGGGTTGAGAGATCCTACATAAGCTTAAATAGCAAAGCTTTGCTCGCAGGATTTCTGTCTGTCACATATTCGCAGCATTGCTGGCTTTTGTATGCAACGCTGCACTTTGTGTTGTGGTTCCCCTCCAGTGTAAGGACAAGATTACCACTTATATAACAATTGCAAAGTATAGTAGAAATTGACTGCAGATCTATAGGGTAGGCTGTTACTACCACCCTACCCCAATTATTTAATAAGCTGTTTCTAAAAAAGGACTATATTTATTCACTAGTAATCAATATTTTCATCTGGTTCTGCAAGGGCAGTCAGGACAAATGAATTGTGTGTATTAACTTTTCTGTTGGTGCATAGGGCTTGCAGTTACTCATCCAGTTACTCATCAGTGCAATTTCTTATTAGAAACATAGTGCAATTTCATATCATAAACATTATGTCTAACTGGAAAAAAGAGTAAAAGAGAAATATCATAGATTTCATTCTTGTACTAAAAGTGTTTCGTGCCCCAATAAACATAAAATCAAGATGTTTAAATTTTTTGCTAGTGCAGCTCAAGATATGACTTCTTATAATTAGTCTATTTAACAAAAAATATATCATTCTGTTAAAGATTATCTTCTCTGAATATGTTTAGTGAAAACAGCTAGTTGAGACAAGAACAAACTGCCTTCAGAGCTGAACAAAATTACGTACTCTAAGCAAATCCGTGTAAGCTAGATTGCCAGAGCTTTCTACTTTGCTCTGAGACGCAGGAGGTATTGAAGATGACTCTGTGTGCAGATTTGTGGAAGAGCTGGGCTTATGGTGGGAACAAGAAGTCAGTGTATAGCCATGATTATGATGAGATCTGACTCTCATTCCAGTGAGGGCGAACACTTACTTTTTTGTTTGCTCCCTACAAATCAGCACCTTCATCTTTTCCTGTTTGGTATTTCCTAATTTTTTTTTGGCAATCTGAGAAATCTGTGTGCACGGAATCTGTCTGTCCCTACAAGTGGCCATGTGCAGTTCCAGTATCTTCTTTGGGAATTGTGCCTGTATATCTATGAGGAGTGAGAGATGCTGCCGCCAGAAAAATCAGACAAGAGTATGTTAAATAAACCTGTGAACCCAGTCTTGTATACTGCTGCCCAAGATGGCAGCTGACGTATTTCCTATTTAAGAAAAAGCATGTGATACTAAATTTTCTGTCCAGCGTTGCTTGCTTAGAATTCTTGTGCCACTCTCTGAGGAAAAAAAGTCTAAAATAAGCAAAAGACAAAGCTGCAAAGAGAAGCAGTGTTCTTTTCTTAGATGGGTATGTGAGCCTTTACTCAGGTTTGAAATAGAAGTAGGAGCTCTCAGGCCTCAATATCGGGAGCACTTGCTGATAGCTTAACTGTATCATGTTAACACACTAAACAATTTGAGAGAGAAGATGGCTGATAACTGCGGTACAGAGACAATGTTAGAAAAGGTAGTTCCTGTGCTGGTGGGGAGAAAGAGGCAGCAGTTATTGCCTATTGGAAAGTTACCTCTTGATGAGGAAAAGCAGGGATGACATACTGGCTACTAAAAAATCATGACCATCAGGGGTTATGCTATTAAAAGCTATTTTATAGATCTTCACATCATTAAAGCTACAGCAAGATTGTCCACTCAAAATAGTAATTTACAAGGCTTATAGAAATGGAAACAAGCCCTCATTTTGACCTACTTCATGTAACTGCAAATAGAGATTGTGTATTTTTTTAATTATACTCATTCTGTCAAATTTTGCTTGCCTTAGTATACCAAGGATAGAGAATATGCAAAATACTTCTAAGATACAAGGACTAGGAAGACTTAATTGTTGCTTACTCTGTTAAATGATCCTAAATCCATCTGGTGCAGTCTGCCTCCATAACCTATGGATACATTTATGATAATCCCATAAGCAACTTGTTGGAAAGAAAATATTCATGGCTGTTGTGTAGGAAAAATAAGTTGGGACTATTAGATATCTGAGACATCCGGAAGGGCCATGAATTTCCTGGTGGAAAACTTTCTCAGTGAAACATCTGGGGCTTATTTCTCTGTCTAAACCCAAATAACCTGAAAACTGTTTGAAGCATATATTTAAACATAAAAGCTAGCAGGACGTTTGCTCTACCCGCGAAGAGCAATGAAATGCTTCAGAAAAAAAGGACACAAAAAACCCAACCTGAAATATCGCTGCTGTCGAAATTAAAGTATCGTTTTCAAAAAAGGAAGAAAGAGTAGGAATGTCTTCTTGTATGCATAGTTGCTCTTTGCACTGAAGTAACGCTTAGAGAAAATGTTTTCTGATATTTTTTTCTTTGTGGAGGGGAAAAGTGTATTTTTAATTTCTTACTTTGAACCTTCTTCATGCATGACAAAAAGGTGCATTCCTCTCCTGGTTTAGGATGATTGAGTCAGCTATTCCTTGCCTGGCCAAGCTGAACAACCATAGCTGTTGTTTTCTTTTTAATTGGGCTTCACAATGGCTTTTGGATTATCAGAAACTTCCTACTACTTGTCAGCAGTTTTCCAATCTGTGGATCTTTGTTGTTGGCTTGTGTTTTGTTTGGGTTTTTTCCTTTGGACCACTGCCAGGATGGGCTTGAACGTTGCCTCTTGCCTTTTTTAATTCCTCCGGGAAGTGAAAGCTCAGCCAGAGGGACCGGAGGCAGGATAAGCTTGGGTCTCCATGGCCACAGGGATGCCCCGGGGCACTCGGGGTTGCCATGGCCGTGCACCAACCAACTACAACAGCAAAGCGCCTGTGGAGAATTTCAAAACTCTTTCCTCTTTCACGGGCTGCCTTTTGAATGCATCCCCAATACCCAGTCCTTTTTTTTCCCTTTTAAATAGAGCAGGGCTAGTTTATCAACAGGGGAGGGTTTGAGCACTGAAAACCAAACAAAAGATTTAGGCCTTCTTGCATGTTGGAAGGACCTGTTTCTTAATTCACTAACAGGCTGTTGGAGAAGATGACATCATCCCTGTGGAGCTGATAAAGTTACACCCGTGTATACATTGTGAGGTTAGAATGGCGCCAAAGACCTTGATGCATCGCAAACTGCAATTGGTTTTATGCCTTTTTTTTTTTTTACTTAAGGGTTTTGCCTCCATCCTTTTACTGTGTAGTGTAAGAAAGACAGCAGCTTAACCAAGCCAAGCTACTCTTCCCACTGTAAGAATTGCTTTCAAATTAACTGGCAAACAGAAGTACCATGAATAAACCAGAACTTTTTACTTCGTATTTCACAGTTTTTGATTGTAGCTCGCTCTCACAGGAGTGTGTGAGCTATGTGAGACATTTGCCCATAGTGAATGAAACTGTGAGGATGAATAGCTACAGCTCCGAGATGATGCTCAATTATGTTTTTGTGGTGTAATAGTGGTTAAACCCATATTGAAAATAAATTAGTTCTTGCTGTAATTCATAGTAAAATCAATACTGGAGGGAGAGTAATAGCTATTCTTTTTTTCTTGAATGTGTTGTTTACTTGTTTCTGTGTTTTAGGGCTGTGCTACTGTGTTGTTTGTTTTTTTTTTTTAAGTACATGAAGAGAGTATCATGATTATAGAGGGAATATGGAAAGTGAGAGACATACCTGTCTCTTCCCTTCCTACTAGTTGCTCAAAATGCATGCTGTTTTTATCAGAGAGGAGAGGTTTACATTTTATTTGAGCCAGGTATTTTTAAAGTATATTAAAGCTACTTTGTGGAAGGGAAACCTATTTATTCACTGGTATTAGTTAACACGATGCTTCTTGTAGCATATGGTAGTATATAATTAATTCTCATGTCAGAAGAAAGCGTATACTTTTGTTTCTAGACTTTTGAGAATGCAGCAAGTGCCTGAAAGGCCATGTTTGGAGAAGAGGGATGAGCTTGTGACAAATGCCTTGATCTACGTCTTGGGAGAACATTTGCTCTTTCTGAATGTGCCAAAAACTTGCTCTTTAACTATAAGTTAACCACGTTAGGGTTGATTCTGCTGTGGGAAGTGTGACTCTTCCCACTGCTTTAAATTTACTCATAGCTTTGTTTCAAACTGCAAGTATTGGGCATGTTTCTCCATGTGAAAACCTTCAAACTCTTTCCAACTTTTAGTCTTAAAGGTGTCTCCTCTACATGCAGCCACGTTTCCTTCATAAACCACATATCCACATTCTCATTCAACTCTAAAACATAGATCAGTGTGTTTATTGTGGCTTTTTTTGCCAAAGTACAGTCTTCTATCACAGAGTTGGGAAGTCCCTAGTTTTGTGAGGTGCAAGTATGGTGTTCCTGTATCTTCTGGGAAATACCTAACCAACTAGTCCATGTAGCTTCAGCACATGTGTATGTGATAGGGTATTCCAAATTATTTTGCTACAGGCAGCTGTGAGGGCCACTTGAATTTAACCAAATGGTTATCAAGGCTTATCTGTGGTACAAAATGTTACACCAATTAATTTGGGAATAGAGAGCTGTGTGCAGTCTAGGCCAGCTCCTAAGAGCATACTCCTAAGGGTTAGATCCCCCCAATCCACTTAGGCATCTCTAAGATAATTTTGACAGCTTAGTCTTCAAAAGATGTCCACAGCGTCTTCCCCTTCCTCACTTTCAGATATCTAAGGGATTATTCTTCCATAATACATTGGCTTTGGTGGCAAGTCGGCATCAGACACTTCCAACCAGCTGCTCCTGGGCTGTTTTTACAGCTTGGTGCTCAGTTGCATAGCAAGGAAACCCAACCATTTGTCATGAGGTAGATTGTCAAAGTGATCTACGCTAAAAGTAACCACAAGAAAGTTGTTGCAACTGCTGGACAGAGGACTAGAGTACATGCATGAGGCTATTGTCTCTAAAGTTGCCAAGTGCCAACGTGGCTGGTGACAGCATTTAGGTACATAAAGGTCCCATTTTCGTTTGGTCTTGTAGGTGTCTGTGAACATTCCCAGCATCTTTTCTGCAGGCAAATCCATTTGGAATTGACAAGCTAGACATCTCTAAGTTTAATTAATCAATTACTGCAGAAAACCATCTTCAGTCTTAGTGGATTTGACCCATGTTACCTATCAAAACTGCTATTTGTGGTTTATTTTGGTCATTCAAATGTTTTTAAAAAAATGTTGGGAGCAAGCACTGGAAACAAGGGCCCCAAGTGGATTGGTTTATACAAGCTTTTATGCTTATCGCGAAGTATAGGTACGTTGTGGTTCTTTTGTGCATAGAAGAAAGGGATAACTACGGCAGCAATCTACAAAACCTAATACCAGATGGTTTAGAGGGATACTTGAGTACCACCCTAATGGACCAATTTAAATAATAGCTATCGGATGGCTGATGTCTTGAAGCATACATGTTTTATATGCTCTTAATTACAAGAAATTAGCCTTCCTATTCCTAGAAGTATTTAACTGCATTTGATCTCTAAGCTTTGAACTGTAATTATAAGCTTTATTGGCCCATTATGTACTGTATTTAAGGCTCACTTTTAAATAGTTTTGTATTTCTTTCATTTATTTATTCCTTTGTTCTGTAAAAGGCTAAGAGCATAATTGACTTTTTTTTTGTTCTTGAGTACCACAATCCTCTCTTGCTTTTTTCCAAACTATCTCAGTCTTTTTGTTCTCTTAAGGCATCGCATTTAGAGCCTGTCCACTGCTAAGGAAAATAGATTAGGAGTTTATTACTAAGGCCATTTGTTTCTAGTTATTTTCTCTCTATGCCATTTGAAACAGGGTGATCAGAGTGTGTAAGCAAGGAATGAATACTGTTGAGGTAAGGCTGGTAATGCTGCATTCATTCTTTCCTTACAAACTTATATTTTACCTGTAACTGAGTTGGAGAGCGTGGTTTTCTGTTTCAGTATTGTTCAGATGTGATCCTAGTGAATGCAGAGGTTCTCTTTTGTTTGCCTATTCTAGTCCAGACAACTGTTTTAAAGCTGGGGGTTTAACTGCTTGGCAGCTAATCAAACAAGGAAGAAATGGATGATTAAAGAAAAAAAAAAAAGGATGAAGCATAAGTGCCAAATAAATTCTGCTTAAGGGTAGAAAAATCTGACTTTAGATCCTTCATGTGCTTTTATAAAATCTGGAAGTAGGAGTTAAGAAGAGAGTCTGCAGTGTACATGTATTTTCACCGTTTTTCCAGTGTTCTTGTATTGAGTTTCGTTCTCTTAAACTTTTTAATCATGCTCTTTTAATGAATTCCCAATTGACGTTTCGTTTTGAAACCACAAACCTTTTAAGAGGCAGTCTAAGTATTATAGAGTTGATGACTGTAGTTATTAGAATATTGTTAGTAGACTAAATCTTTCATTTAAACCTCCAAGATTCAAGCTGTGTCTGAAAAATTACTCTGTTGACAAGTGCATGATGTTCTCTTTGGTAATCCTGCCATACTTTATTTTCTTTTGAATTCCACACAAACCCTTGGTGTCAATGTGTTTAGTGTATTTTCCTGTATTTTAATCCATGGGTTTGTGCTAGTGTTCTGGTTTATTTTTTTTTTTTTTTAGCTTTCAGATAACTAACCAGAAGCTTTTGAGTCAAGTTTTGATTATAACAAAAGACAATTTACCCTGGGCTTCCTGTTTCTTTTACTGACTCTGTCTCTGACTCTTATCAATTCCAAATCTCCCCTGCTTTGGCCCTCAACAGTTTGAATTTTGCTAGAACTGCAGTCATTTCCGAACTACTACGTCCTGCTCTCCCTCTGAAGCTGTCTTGTTTTCCCCGAAACCTCCTTGCTCCGGGTTTCCAAATGGCATAGTATCTTGTCTCTAGTTTCTCTGTTTTCCTTAGTTTTAATTTTTCGTAGAGGAGGGATCATAGATGCAAATAACCTCTTCTCTCAAATACTGATTTTAAGTGCAGCTTATCTGAGGACGGACATTCCAGCTGCATTATTTTTAAAAGGATGCAGATGTGAATCATGAGAGTAGAAATGCAATCTGCACGTTAGGTTAGTGGTAATTTTTTTTTGTGGTATATTGTATAGTAGGTGTTCAGCCACTGTGTCAGTGAAACCACCACTGTTGAAGATGGATTGCATTTATTGCTTACTGTGTGCTTGCTGCGCCTCTGTAAATGGTGCGGGCGGTTCTGCAGTAGTCCAGTATTTTAGTTTTGTGACAGGGTAGTGAGCAACCTATGGTGTCCCAAATGCAGTTAGAGTAGCGACGGTGGAATCCTTAGAACAACCTGTGTCTTTTAACTGCTCGAGCAAGGTGGAGGATACTAATAGAAAGCTTGTTCTCAGGAACATGCATTAAGAATAAAAGGCTGCAAGTCATAGGTTCATTCTGCTATATCACTTCAAAAAATATTTTTCAAATATGAAGTACTTTGCAGTTTTCAGCTTAACAGAAGTACAACAGAAGCCAGATGGAATTGTTTGCCACAAATTAAGTATGATTTTTGCTTTCCTGGACTACTTTTTACCTTAAAAAGAATGATTTCTGAGATTTTTAACTCAGTGTTTTTCCTACACACACATACACGCACTCTGAACAAAAGATTCCTCAGATGATAAACTCCATTGAAGCTAATACTTTCCCTCCTCCTCTCACTTTTTTTGACCTATCTCCTTCTTGGAGATTATTTCCATTTCCTTGGATACATTCATAGTAATTCCAGCCAAATGATAATGAGAGGGTGTCAGCTGCAGGCATCCCCTGTGTATGAGCCAAAAAGCTGTATATACTTCCAAATAAAGGATCCTGTTCTTGTGGTCACTCTCCTTTCTTTTCAGCTGAAGATGTACTTAACCACAAAGGTGAGAAGAGCTAGCTCTTTCTCTTCTTAGTTAGGAAAAGCTGAACACGGATGGGGAAAGGGAATGGAAGAATCTAAATGCCAAAAAGTTAATGACAGGATGCAGAGGTTAGATTATTCTCATCCTGTAGGTTCATTGTGTTTACTGTGAGAAAACTAGAAAATGCAGTAGGTTGTTTGGGTTAAAGAACTGGAGAATTTTTGGTCTAAACAATTTGACTTTGCAAAGTTCTACTGTTGGCTGTTTGGTTTGTGGGTCATCTCAAATTTAACTAATTTAACTTAAAATAATTGAATTAGGTGGGGGAGACAGAATGTGTATTAGTTCCCCATGCAGCATGCAGTTCTGCATAGTTTTTATGCAGAAATTCAATTATTTTCGGTGTTTTCAGTTAGCTTTTTGAAGTTTATATTAAACATTGCAGTAACCTCCATCTCTAGATGAATTTATTTGGCTTTCTTGTTCCATGGTTGTTGACATTTTGAGCACTCACACACTTTATAACAACGCCTGTGTGGCTGCTGTTGGAAGCCATGGTGTCGTATTTGGACACAAATACTCTAGTAAACTATAAACTGCTCCCTGTGGAGCACTGTGTTAAAGGGAGTCACAAAGCAAAAGGTCTGTGAGTTAGTGACATAATGGTCTAAGAATAGCAACAGGTAGGCATCTACACATTACATTTTCACTGCGGTGTGTTGCGTGTATTTCAGAGACCCCTGAAATAGCAGTTTCAGAATTTTGAACTCTGAACTTCCTTTTGTTATTTTTAAGTCAAACCCATAATATTAATGTAACAGCTTTCTGTGTTTGTTTTCAGTGTCTTTGTTATTTCAGCAGAATATTTTTATTGGCAGCATATTGTTCCAGTGGCTCTTGAGAATCTAATGTGGCATTAATATTTCACTTCATGCACTGTATTACCTGACCCCAGGAGTATTTTGTGGCGTCTACCAGGCCAGAGATAAAGGCTGCTGTTTCAGACTAGGAGTGCAGGCTACATTCAAAGTACCAGCGCTTTCATATCAGAGTAGCAGTTCCTTTTAAAATAATTGTGCTGTGATGGCCCTACACCAAATTACACAAACCTTTGGACTATACTTTGTGTGTAGGCATGGCTTCATCAATGCAACTGCACATAAGCTCCTCAAAGCGTACAAAGTTTGTGAAGTAGTTTGACAATGGCAATTACTGTGCTAAAAATAAACCAGAGGTACATTAGCATTAATAACTGCTCCCACAAGCTAATCACACCTCAAGAGCTGCAAAATTGGGGAATATTGTTGTACATGCTTAATTACTTTTTATAATGTAAAGTTACAGATCTAGCAAATCAGTTGGGGTTTTTTTGCCAGCCTCTAAATGAGTATGGAAGAGTGACTTTGCTAGAGTTCAGAAACCTTGCTGACTTTTGTGAGTGTGGATGACTGAAGGTGGCACAGATGCCTTCTTCATAAATGGCCTTCTATATGGAGCACGTGCCTGACCTTACTTTTAGAATTCTGACCTCAGAAAAGTATTGGTTTTATTGCAATTTTTAAAGAACTTTTAAGAAAATACTTTGAGTTACAAAACTATATTTAAAAAGAAAAAAAAGTATGGGGAGAATGAGTATAGTTTTGTTTTCAGCAATTGCAATGGAGCTACTTGGAGCATAGGGACTTTTAGATCAAGGCACAGTGATTGTATGTTGGGTTGCTGTCATACTTGAAGATGAGAGCACTGTTAATTTTGGGCACTAACATTTGGCTTACATACAGGTTATTTGCCTTCCTTTCATCTCATTAATGTCAAGCTTTTTATCCAAGATGGGTCATGTGGCATCACTCCTGGGCTAGATGCTTTGGTCTTTCTCCATCATGTTGCCCAAAATGATGCTTGGAACATGCGTAACCATGGCACAGACCGGTTAGCACTTACTCACATGAGAAGGGAGAGACAGAGGCCCTTGGCAAGAGGGCAGTCGGTGGTGGCTCTGAAGCCATATAATTGTTCTGGTGGGTTGGCTGTGATCTGTGGGATGCAATTAGACCATCCCCATTTTTCATTACTCTGTGAGAACTAACAGTGACAGCAATCCTATTACATTTTAAAGTTCCAGCTGTGTGCCAGCGCAGAAAATCTGCATCTGCTGATCTGTAATGAAATTTCAAAAGCATTAAAATATGATGCCTTCTGAAAATAGCATGGTTGTTCTAAGTTTGATGTTTGGCCTTGGATAGAAAAGTATTAAATATTGATTTGCACTAATCAGTTTATGCAGTTTGCTTAGAAATACGGAATACATTTGGGCTGGTAAGCAGGCAGAGCTGAGTTTTTTCCTCTTTCTCCTGGGTAGAAATTGGTTTTAGTAAAGAAGGGGAGGAGATGGCAATGCAAGGGGAAAACTGGCATTTGTAGGCCTTGTTAACAGGATTGCCATTGCACTGGAAACAGCTGAACCAGAAGGGAGCGTGTTTAAAAACTGCATAGCTGGAGTGTGCAAATGTGTCAGGCTTGTGATGTGTAAAGCAAAACAAGGCTTTGGATTTAGAAAGGAAAAACTGAGCATAAAGGAATTTTGCTTTTTTATCAACCCTACTCTGCAAAACATGCTGTAGGTGAATAAGGAGCACGCCACCGCTAATAAGAACAATTACCACCCCACAGATGAGCTAAGACATTTGAGTAAGATAAGGATTTTCCGAGTCTGTGCCAGAAGCTAGAATTGAAGAGGGATTTTTATTTCTGCAACTTGATACTGGATTACTCTAATCTTTCCCCCTCCCTCTGATTCCCTTTCCCTGTAATTTTGGAAAAAACAAATGAGCAAAATAATTTGTCCAGTAGCTCTATCTGGAGTTACTGGAAATCTGGTGAGTTGGTTGTACTTCCAGCTAGTGGCTGCGAAGTCGAGGGGTTCTGGTGATTGTAGTAACACCAGTAAACAAGCATATCTTCCTATCTTGTAATGTAGGGCCCTTCATCTTATGAATGTGATCCTTGATCACTGTCTGAACTGAATTTTTGAATGGTGGCTACCTTTATTTAAATGGAAGATAAAATCATGAGAACGTTTGACACACACTGGCTGTTGACTTGGTAACATCTTGGTGTTAATTCTTTCTGTGGGTCAGTGTTTGAAACAAGGAAAAAGTCATCACCGGTATACTACTATCAAACTATTTTGAGTCCTCTTAAGCTTGATAGCCTTGCAGCACAAATTATTTTGGCACTGCAGGTTGAGGGACTAGCCACTACTAGCTAGATTTGGTTACCTGCAAAAGAAGATGATAAACAGAGCTTCTGCCTTCTTCATTTCCTGGCAGCCTATAAGGAACACTTGCATGAGTTCGTTACTTAACTTTCCCCAACCGTGTGTGTTCATGTGGCAGACGGGCGCGTTGCCGCTGAGGGCTCTCCGGGTGCTGATGAGGTACGGACGACCCCAGAGGTAGGGCAAAGCCTGAGCTCTGCAGCTCTGACCTTGCTGCGCCTGTTTCTGGTTATAATCGAAGCCAGGACACCCTTCTCCTCTTGTATGGTATGGTTTCACTCTGTAATGCGTTAAACGGTGAAGGATGAGGGAGTAGGAACCTCTGCTTTTAAATGTTCCGATACCGTAACAGTTTAATCAGATGTTTGTTTGCATTTGCATAATTAATTGTGTTGAACTTTTTAGAGTGAAACTTATAACAGTGTAACTATAAACTTAAAATAGTGTAACTATTGCTCATAATCCTGTGGTCTTTTTAGGTACTTCCTGTTCATTTTCCTTACACTTCCCTTACATTTTCTTACATTTCCATTCTTCTGTTGGAAAACTCTGTTTCAGGGTTATTTAAAGAGTTTCTAACTGTGGTGATTACTCACAAGGGCATCAATAAAATTTATTGTGCTGAAACTGTCATTCTGTTTCACTTTTTAAAAAACTATTCTTAAGTACTTACGTGGAGATGATGATTAAAAGACTTAAACACTTATGGGACACAATAATTGTGAATGTAACCTTGATGTCTCCCCCGCCCCTCCTCCCCCTGCCTTGGGCATATACCTTAGGATTTGGTTATTAGTGATACGATCACATACTTCTTAATTGTTCATGTCTTGCCTTATTGAAAGCACAGCGTGGTTCTGCTCTGAGAACACCTACAGAGAAGCGTAGGGCGTGTGTGACCTGTTTCGTTTCCTGAAGATGTTTGGGAAGTGAATGAAGGGGGAATCTGCAAGAGAGAAAAGTATGCCATGGTTACAGACAACGGATGATGCTGTCCTGAAGTTCCGCACTTGTCATTTGGCTCTGGCTTCTCAAACAAAGCTGTTCCTTCTGTTCTGAGGGGGCTCAACTTTTGGTTCCGGGATCTGACACTCAAATTCAGTCAATTGTTGCTTTTTTTGAAAACTGTAGG
>NW_009189682.1:28696-57971 GCF_000690835.1 Fulmarus glacialis
TATGCATAATATATATGTTTATATGTGTACACATATATATACACAGAGGAAACTGTTGGGATGGTGTTGTTTAAGTCTGTGTGTGTGCATGATGCTTTTTTTGGTTTTCCATTTGTGCCTGTTACGGTTGCAGCATAGGTACTATAATGGTTGGACAGTGTGGGTCAGTTGCCCCTGCATGGGTACTGGTTATGATCCAAGAAAGTTCAAACATCTCTTGGTTCCTGTTTTGGAATGTTTATTGTGGAAAAAAGTAAATCTTGGACTGGTTTAATTTAGTAGCTCTACTTGTATTTCAGTAGCACCTACTACTTCTTGATACCTATCTTGTCATGACAGAGTACAGATCTTAATGTTTCAGTGAGGTTTCAGTGTGAAACTGAAGATGATAATTAGCACATCAGTTAGATTTTTAGTGAGGAAGATGCGTAAGACAGTCTTATTCTCCTTGCTTCCTTCATCTAAACCCAGTGGGAGGATGGTTGCTGATAGCTCTGGCCATCCACAGCTGGTGGTTCTGGCTAAAACACATGTTTTAATGACCGTTGCATGCAATGGCTTTTGTTCTTTCGCTCATGTGAAACACACTACTCCTAGGTAGACCCACTCTTTATAGAGATGAGGGAATTGGGGAATATCCATAGGGATTCAAAAACATGTTCCAGATATTTTCTCAAGAAACTGTTAATTTGAGAAGGTGGGAATGTAATTGAAATGCATGCATAGTTTTTATAGCTTTACAGAAGCTTATGATATGGTTTGATCCTTAAGCTGCAATGAGAAAACTTGAAGTCTTGCAGAAGGCTGAAAATGCCGTAATTGTGTGTTTGATTCGGAGAAGCAGCATTACACTTGTCCCGTTTGATGGTGTGTCTCCCTGTTGATGTTTCCATGATACCGGTAGTAGTATTTTAATGTGACTGTAGAAAAGTATGGAAAATTGCTGTAAAGCCTACAGGATGAGTTGCATTTAAATGACTTGTATCAACGTTTTGTTCTTCTGAGCAATACACCAAAGTGTGATACAAAAAATGATTAATGATTTGAAGGGGCGGGCAAGAGAGATTTTAGAAAAAATGTGTTTGTAAGCTTATGAAAAGATCTTGCAGAATTTGACCTTGTGGCAATAGTATAAACTGGTTACGCAGTTTGATAACAACTAAACGACGATCTGAATTTTGGGACCAGTAGGGAATGCTGAAGAGTTAAACAGAATTGTGAAGAACAAAGTGAAATAAATGGAATTAATTTTGAAAAAGTTGAAGAGCTGTCTCATTCATGATTATGGAAAACAGCTCAGTTGAATGTTCTTTGAAAGACTGTCTTTACTCATTCTGCCTTTTGGTTGTCCTAAGAGAAGATAGGTGTTAATAAGGATTTTAATGTGAATCGTGATCAACGGGAAGAACATGTCATGAATGAACTAGATGGGGCCATTTGTGAGGGTCTCCAGAGACAGGAGAATTGATGTGTAGCAGATAAACATGGGATTAACATTGAACAGAGGGGAGAGACCAACTGCTACTAATAAGCACTAATGAGTGAACATCAGCCATCCTTTGTGTTGAAAAAGGCAGGCAATTTACTAATTAAAAATAATTCATAAGGTGGCTTATCTTTTTGAATTCTGCCTGTAAAATATGTGTGCAAGTGAGGCTTGGAGGCAAAGTAGCAAAGTGATCCTATGTAAGGATGATTTTAGAGTTCATTGCCTTAATACTTATACTCCTTTTAATAGTGGTGTTTTGCTCCTTTCCATCTCTCTGTGTACACATTCAAGAGAAGAAAAAAATCTTCTTGGCAAGACTCAGTGTTAAGTAATAGAAATAAAAGATATTGTCGTTTCTCCCGTTACCCTAACACTCCTATTAATGGATACAGCGTACAATGTACAGTGCTTTAAAGCCTGAATGAATACTATGTTCAGCTGAAACTATGGAGATGAGATGAAAATAGGTAGAATGTACTTATTCTTCTTTATTTTGTACATGAAGTACTTCCTGTTCTCATCGTCCTTTTTATACACTAAAGTCATAAGATACTAGTAAAGCACAGTTCCTTTTCCCTAATTATCCAGTATAATTGGAAATTGTGGGCAAATCTCCTAATCTCCATAGTGACAGCAGAACATTTATCTAATTAGTAGTTTGCCTTTTGGCTTTACTTTGAATAAATTAGCATTTCATTAGATACCCTGGACTACTGGGAGAAAGTTTCCCAGAGTAGAATTTAGTCGTTGTTCTCTAAAGAGTGTATTTTGAATTAGCATAGGTTAATAATAGCCTTTGTAACTGGAAAGATACAGAATAGTAATACTCTTGTTATTTTTAATATCAGAGGGCTGTGCTTGAGGGTTCTTTGCTTTCTTTAATCCCCAGGAGTCAGAGTAAAAACTTATGTCGCCTTATTTGATGACTTAGTCTTTCCCCAGGGGGAAAAAAAAGGAAAGAAAAAAAATGGAACAGGTTTGCAGTACAACTTGACATCCTCCTTCTACCCTTTCCTTTTCTCCAGAGGATGAACTTTTCTTTCAGATTACAAACAGTGCAAAGCATAGTGGTGTGGACTAACCCAAAAGTCATGCTCTATCACTTGCTAATTATAATTGAGCTCTTCTGCAG
Organism: Fulmarus glacialis; assembly: GCF_000690835.1. NCBI lineage: Eukaryota > Metazoa > Chordata > Aves > Procellariiformes > Procellariidae > Fulmarus > Fulmarus glacialis. The sequence goes on from NW_009189682.1 coordinate 31,318, forward strand.
TATTTCCAATGCAGCTAATCCAGAATAATCAAAGACTATTTGTATTCTTCTCTTGCATATATAAATCAGTGATAGGAAACTGGGTGACTAAGTTTTGGTATTGACTGCCAGGTAAGAAGTGTGGCTACTTATTGTGCTTTCCTGAACAGCTACTGGGAACCCATAACTTTGATGGGAAGTTAAAACAGGTAATTCATCAAAGATGGATTCTCATTGATTTTCTTTTCTAGTGTTAAAAAGAGCAGAAAGAGAAATCCATGGTTGTGATAAATAGTTGTAATTTCCTTTCCTTGAGTCACTGGCTATTTCAGATCCTTTCTGACCCTTTCAAAGAGTCATTGGCTGCCACCTCTGGCAGAAGATTGGTATGAAGTATGGTGTTAAATATTCTCCTCTTCCCAAAGTGGCCTTTACAGCTGGGATGCACATTTATGCCACCATCGTCACGGCTGCCTTTTGGTAGATACTGGCAGGTGCTTTGCATGCCTCTTTGTTTTGCCAAATCCAGAGGAATGAAACATCTTCTGTGTGGCAGGCCAGTCTGAGACTGGCTATCAGACTGGATTTTGTACCAAGTAGCATAACACATCTGGGGCTTACAGTATTTGTGAACTTCGAAGTTCCCTGCAACCTCTGAAGCAGGTTAGCGCCTGGCCCTAAAATGAGAATGCCAGAAGATCTGGGTCTTGGTTGACCGCACTCCCCCTCGCTGCAGGACCCCGACTCTTGGCTGCCACACCTTGCACTGTCCCTTGGCTGTATCCTTCCTCACAGAGGATGTTCAGTAGCTCATGAAACAGCTGCTTCTTCCTTCCACCTCCATTCAGAGGCCCAGAAACTCTACTTAAATGTACTGTAGTAACAGAGAACAGTAATTCATATCCTAGATACACATTTAAATTAACTTCTCTTTCCTTATAGGACTCTAAAGGCACTGTGATAAAACCCTCTAATCTCCTTCTATATGTTCAAATAAATAAATTCCTCCGTGTTTGTTAGTTGTGTTGATATTCTTGTGACCAAGCATTGTCTAGTGAATATGGATTTAGGATTGCTTAAATTGCCAAAAAGCACCCATTTTCTTATCCGCTCCCTACATATGGTTTGTTTTGGGGAGATCTTGTCCGGGGACCTGGAAAATGGAAAGGCGATGTTAGAGGTATATTACAGAGAATGACTGCTGTAATCTAATGATCTGAATTTTGTTCTACAGCTTGATGACTGCACCCTGCAATTGTCTCACAACGGTACCTATCTGGATCTAGAATCGACCCTAGCAGAACAAAGAGACGAATTGGAAGGCTTCCAGGAGGATGCTGGGTAAGTAAATGTTTACTAAATTTAGATAAATAAGCACATTTGTCCAAAGGCATTGAGGTTTTGGGAGTGTGTGTGGTTAACTTGGTACGTTCAGGTCAGCATAGGAACAGAAAAGATAAAATTCTGTCCTCTGTAAGCACATATCTCTCTCCGTTTCCGTAATTAAGAATTTTATGACTTTTCTATCTAGCTTCACTCTTATGGTTTCTCTAAAAGAAGATGGCATACTGTAAGAAATCTATCAAGATGGATTTCTTGACTAGTCTAGTAAACTTCTATAGTTGTTTGGAACTTGATAAATGAGGGTGGTTGGTTCTGAGAACTCTGAGATCTTTCTTATACGGTAATAGTTGGTGTAGAAGATTATATTGGGGTGGTGCTCCTGAAGTTATAAACTCAATTTCTTTGTGTCTTGTGATTTAAGTTCTCCTTTTGTATTCTTGGAGAAAAGACCTGTATTGATTTCTTTTTTTACTCCTGGAATTGATTTAGCTAACCTGGGGGGTGTGTGGTGGTGGTGGTGTTTTTTGAATATTCCCCTCTCTTGCCTTTTGCGCCCCCCCCTTTTTTCTTTTTTAAATTATTGCTGGCACACATTAATTGCTATGACACAGCTTTCCATAAACCGTCTTTGATGAGAACTGAAAGTGAAAACAGAAGTTAGCATCAATGTGTGTCTGTGTGAATGCATATACAAAATTTGCTTTTTAGAAGAATTTTTTTTCTGGGCCTTTTAGGTGATCATCTTTAAGGTATCAAATGAACAGACAGTCTAGAGCTATTTTTGCCTTGCTGGTTGCTATATTGGATTGGATAGTTGTAATTAATTTTATGGGTGCGTTTTGGCATGGACATGCATGTGAGTAATGCAGCTGTGCCAGAAGGAAATTAACTGCATTCTGAATTGGTCAGGGCTTGTTAACAGGAAGAGATGCAGCCCTTTTGCTTATACTGGTTTCTCTACTTTTTGTGATAGCTGTCTTGTCTTTGTTTGATGAACACTTCTTACAAATTTAAACTCTGCCTTATTATTTTATGTGGAGAAGAATTTTAAATAATATGTTACAGATACTCATGTGTGTACATTCGCGTACGTCTTCTTCATACATACCAGTTTTGGGAATGTTTTTATAACTCTTGGAAGATAAAGAAACTGTTCTGTTAGAAATTAAATTACTTGAAGAAAGGTCTTCAATACACAGAGTAGCCAATACAGCTGAACTGAGCCTCCCTTCCAATGCCATAGGAGTGTTGAGTATAGAAGTTGATCTAGTCTTTAGTTTTATGCAGAGGTGATAAAAATGCTGCAAAGAACAGCAAGTTCTTATTTCCAGTTAACTTTATAATTAGTTGGAAGCAAATAAGATGAAGGAAAAACCCTCTCTTGATAGTTTTTTGTAGTAGTATGCATGAGTTATTAATTCACACTTTCTTTCCTTTCCATTGATGTCTCCATCATAATTCCAGTAATTTTAACTTCATTGCCTTTGATACCCCACAATGGCATTCCCAAGCCATTCGGCAAGCTGAAGACTGGTGTTTTTCCTGCAGACTTTACACTTGAAATGGCAAGCTACCTTCCACCTTATTACAATTTCTGCTTCCTTTGGGCACATAAAATCAATGGTATGAATTGTTCCTTAAACATGATTCTAATCTTCTCTGTGGTGGCTATCCTAGGAAAAATACCAAAACATGTGGAACTAACTGTGCTGCTTGGAATTGCATGTCTGCTGTGTTGTTTTGAGCTCAAAAATCAGGTTATGTTTTTGTGTACTTCGCATGTGTGTGCAGGCCTCCTCTCAATTGCGCAACCTATTGTCAGTTGAGTAATTGCTTCTTCTAATGGCTTGTCCTGCCAGGTAATGTGAAGTCTGCCAGGAGGGCTTTCCTCTGCAAGGGTGGATAGGGAGGTATGAAACTGGGTGTATTAAGGTGCACCACAAAACCTTGGGCCACAAATTATTATGGTAATTATCTTTTGAAACGGGTTTTGTGAAATGAAAGAGAACAACTTTCATGTCTGTTGTTGTCATGTATGTAGCCCTCACCTTCACTGGTCTTTGCCCTGCTCTGAAGTTGTTCCTCTGGTAGTTGTGGGTCAATAGGAGGTGCCATTTTTTCACATTTCAGCTGCTTGCCTTAGGTGCAACGCCAGGACCGGCTCTTAGGTGCTACCATTGTAGCTGTTGTGACCCATCTTTCTTTGATGTTTTCCCACTACAGTCCCCCTTCAGACCCTGCTTTCTTACCTTTACGATAAATTACGCAGGCAATGGTAGTTGCAAAAGGCTGAAGTGGTGAGAACGGAGGGAAGGAAGAACGAGGGGTGTGTTGGGGAGTAAATCGGCGATTGAACTACAGATGAGCATAAAAAGACACATGTACCCTGCTGCAGAGGCAAGAGGGGATGATTGCCTGAGGGGATGCTCGCCTCAGCACCTCGTCTGAGGTTCCTGTAGGTACAAGCAGTATAATTCCCTTGGATGATCCTAGCTTGTGCTTAACCTGCAGTGCTGCCTTAGGACACGGGGGTTGTGCTTTAACTTGACTGTTGTGAGGCTGAGGGGTTTTGATTCCATCTTCCCTACATGTACATACCCAATAACTTGCAGGTTGGAGCCTTGAAATCCTAGCATTTTGCTCTGCTGCTGTGGGCTGCAGCTTGATGAAGTACAAAACCTTGCTTTTAGGAGTAATTGGCTAGAGGACAAGCAGGTACTGGTCAGAAAATGAAGAAAGGGGAACACCTGACTTGTCAGCAACTTGGCAGGAAAGGATCTGATGTTTTTGGGAACAGCGAGCTGAGAGCAAGTCAGTGATTATGGTGCTGTGAAAAAGGTAAGGGGCATCCTAGGGTATAGAGCAGGAATTTAGCCAGTGAAATGCAATGAACTGGTATCTTCAGTACTAGTGAGACTTCTGCTGGATTTCTGCATCCCGTTTTTGTCCATGTTTCAAGAGAGAATAGGAGGAAGATAGACAAGAACAACCAGAACTTCAGGAATCTGTGAGATGACTTACCTGTATGACTTAGTGACATCATCACTTCACAGTAAATGCAACTCGTGTGATGTTATCCAGAAAAAAGGGAATATTCTAGACATAGCGTAGCAAATGCAGTCAGGAATGCATCCCAGGTTTCTAGCAAACTAAATCCTGTTTTCGGGCCTTGGAGCTCTGATCTTTCGCCCCTGCGGAGACCAAGGTGTTGAGGTGGAGTGCTCCCGAGCTGGAGCTGCTGGCTGTGGGCATTGGGGGCTTAGCAGCCCACTGTCTGGGAGGGTCTGGCTGCAGAAACCGCTTAGTCTCTCTCTTTCTCTCTGGGTCATTTCAAGGTCCTGCTCTTAATCTTCAAAGCTTTTAATTTTCTGAGATTAGGCTACTTCAGGACCTGCCTCTCTGCCATGCCCAGGCTGCTGTGCTCATCAGGGTCACTGAAGCTTGCTGAACTCTGAGTGAAGGATTTAGCAGCTGGATATTCATGGCATTTGTAAAATTTTAGATCCTAAACTGTGGAAACTCCTATTAAGAGTGACCAGAATGTCCTGCAATCTGGCTGTTTTCAGCATCTTTTTGTTAAATGTTCCTGTTTGCCCAGGCAAAACTGTGAAGATTTTTTTTTTTTTTTAAACTGCTGAAAGGAGACTTGTAAATAAATAAATAAACTGCACAGGAAACATTCTTACAGATTTTTATTGGTGTGAGAGGCTGCAGGTATTTGTTTTCTGTTGGAAGGATTGGATGAGTATAGTGAAAAATAAGAAGGATTTTTCTTTAAGAGGGAAGAAGAGGATGTTGGCCGTTAGGCTGGAGGTTTATGATGTGTATCTGTAAATAACAGGTATAGGAAACACATGCACTCATACACAATTACAAATGAATCCTTCCGTTACTGAATATAATGAAAAGAGGCTTTTGGTAGTTGCTCTCCACTCCAGCAGAATCTAAACTTCTGTTTAGGGAAGGAGAAAACCCAGCACATATGCTCTCTTAGCCTGTAGGGCTAACTCTGAGCAAAACATGGACAGGGATGGGACTGTCTTCCTTGTGTCCACAACTCTCGCTGCTGCCATTTGCACCTTTGGGAATAGCTGTGGGATTCAGGAGATAATTTTTATATGGTTTTTTTCGGGGGATGAGGCTGGCCCCGCAGAAGGTGTCACGACAGGAAATGGGTCAGTAAGAGCACATAGGAAAACTGCCTTTCTTTTCAAATCTGGCACGTATTCATGGTTTGTGTTGTGTGGTGTGTTTGGTGTTTTTTTTTTCCTTGCTCCCAACACAAGTTACTTTGTGGATGCTTAATTGTGTGAGGAGGTTATGTGGCGGTAGTTTAGGTGGGCTGGCTATTTTGTTAAGGTGCCCATGACAGGTAATGCTCTTTTCCTTTGTTTACTTGTGATTTTATAGCGCGAGCAAGAATTGTCAACGAGTTTATGTATTTAAATTACCATGTAATTGCCCAAGTTCTTCTTACGGGCATGTCTTAACAGACCCTAATGACAGACCACAAGGTAACGCAGTCCTAAACCGTGGAGCACAAAAGCTTCTTCAGACAGTATGCTGCGAGCAATGGAGATTTCCTTGGGGAATACGTTTTCAAGACTTCTGTTCAGCAGATAGATTGTTTTAATGTACTTCTGACAAATCACTTCAGCACTGATATTTTTGCATTCCTTCTAGACACCCTGTCCCAAGCCATTTTCGCTGGGTGAGTCCCATTTAAGATGGATGCCAGACATTTTCCCTCTTGATGCTGCTGTTCGGTCTGGGTTCAGTTCAGAATCTGTTGAGGGCAATGGAGTCTGGCAGGGATCTTTAATATTCTTTTCCTGCTTATGTACTGTATTTTTTGCTGGCTTAGACTTTGTGATTAGCACAACTGTGAGAATGAAAACTTTTCGTCACTTTTTTACATGAGGAAGTTGGGGATGCATTTGAAGGTTTTTGTCTAATAAAAATGATGTGGCTCATTTCTTCAAGCAGTACTGCAAGCTAGCAGATCCTATGCTGATTTTGTATTAGTTTGGACAGAGTGCATTTGTATTAGTTCACTGTTGGAAGATGCTCTCAACTTACGACAGCTTTCTCCCCATGTTTTGTCTTGATGTCATTTCCATAATGTTTCTCAGTTCAAACAGCAAGAAAAATAAGAGAGGTGCCTGTGGGAGATTGTCATGGTGTTGCTGCAAACAGCGGAGACAGAGACTACTCATTACAATAATTTACTCATGTTTTGAAAAACGCATTAGTTCATCTGAATATTTTGATTTCTGTGATATTTAGTTATTACTCTGACCAAATGCTGAATCTGAAAAATGTAATGGATGGTCACAGTAAAAACATGCAACAAAGCAAAAAACCAAAACCAAAAAACAAGCAAACAAACAAAACCAACAAAAACTTGAAACAAACAAAAAAACACCAAACAAAAAAACACCAACAAACCCCAAACAAACAAACAAAAAACCCCAATCAAGACAAGCTTCTTTCTATCAAGAAGACTGAATTAGTTTAGGAAGCTGGTGCACACTTAGAGCAGGTGGGGTGTGGAAGCCTTTCTCGTGTTTTGCTTAAGGTGCTCTTTATATGTTGCGTATCATCATCTGTACTTATCCAGCTGCAAGGACCAGAAGGGCTCAGAACTGTAGCGGAACATGATGTTGCGTGGGGATGAGCTACAGAGTGACTCAAATAATGCTGCTTTTGATCTCTGCTCTCTTAGGCCTTGAATAGCCTCGTGTGTTCAAGAATTTCCCTAAGTGGAACCCTCCTGCTGTCTCTCATGCTCTTTCGTTAGAGTCTAGATGTATTCAGGCTGTTGTATAGCTCAGAGATTATGGTAAATTTTGGAAGGTATAAGACTTTCCACAGGGTAGCAGTATTCCAGTCTGTGATGTATCAGATTAAGAAGTTGAACCACATTTTGAAGTGAATGATTAGCTAAACTTTACTGTTGCAAAATAAATGGCCATAAAGATTAAGTTTTCACATTTCTAATGAAAGAAATTGTTTTTCTGGATGGCTAAGGTGGTGCTTTTTTAATTCCCTCCCTCCCAAAGTTTGAGGACAATAGCTATTACTACCCATGTTTTCAAAACTTTATGCAGCTTTTTAACTTCTTAATTTTTAATCCTAATAAAATATCTTTGTTTATAAAAGAAAAAAATCATTAGATAAAATGTTGACATTTAATCTTTAGGTGTAACTGTAGAAATTTATTTTCATAGTTATCTTGCAATATTTCTTGACAGCAAAATGAAATAAAATAATGGGTCCCATACACTTTCCCTGCCTTAGAACAATAGAATCATAGAATCATAGCATAATTTGGGCTGGAGAGGACCTTTAAAAGTCATCTAGTCCAACCCCCACTGCCGTGGGCAGGGACATCGTCAACTAGATCAGGTTGCTCAGAGCCCCGTCCAACCTGACCTTGAATGTTTCCAGGGATGGGGCATCTACCACCTCTCTGGGCAACCTCTGCCAGTGTTTCACCACCCTCATTGTAAAAAATTTCTTCCTTATATCTAGTCTAAATCTACCCTCTTTTAGTTTAAAACCATTCCCCCTTGTCCTGTTGCAACAGGCCCTCCTAAAAAGTCTGTCCCCATCTTTCTTATTAAGCCCCCTTTAAGTACTGAAAGGTCACAATAAGGTCTCCCCGAAGCCTTCTCTTCTCCACGCTGAATAACCCCAACTCTCTCAGCCTTTCTTCATAGGAGAGGCGTTCCATGCCCCGATCGTTTTCGTGGCCCTCCTCTGGACAAGGCATCTCTGAGCATTCATGCTTCCAGAGCATGTAATCAAGAATAATTAAGGAAATGTGCATGTATTTCATAGAGCCTGACAAATCAGACATGTGACTTTGAAGGATGTGCTTTTGAAGTAGGATGGAGGCAATTAAGACTTTAATGTTCCACCACACAAATTATTGACCAGTTATGAGGTAAGGATTTCTTGTCAGTGGATCTTCTTGACAAGGTATCTTGTGAAAGATGATGGTTGTCAAATTAAGCTTTTCTACCAGTAGTAAAATGCTACTACTTCTGTAGTTAAAGAATGAATACTGTTGTATAAATGTAAACTGTATTTAGAAAACAAGCATCTGAATAAATAATAGCAAACTTGAATAAATGTTATTGCAGACCAAGGCTTGTTTTCTCGTGTACTCTCAGTTTTAAAGCTGGCTTGATGGTGTGAAAGTAATTTCTTCTGCATATATCTAGGTCAGAGATTACAAGTCACTTTGCTGACGCCAGAAGACACAAAATGCAAGATCCATCTGGGCTTGTGGAAAGAACCTGTGGTCACCTAATTTGGTGGGCTGGCCAGGAGGGAGCTGGAGGGTGGCAGTAAGCACAGAAATTACAGTGATCACGACTACCTGTAGTCTGTAGTTGAAGCCTGGGGACATCAAACAGGGGTGCAGTCAATGCACCTTACAACTTCATTCCTGTCGAGACAGAGAACCCACAGGCAAGTGACCTAGAAAACATTTACAAGGGACTGTGTAGCCTTACTTTCAGTGGTGTGCTGATGTGCCCTTCAAAGTTTTGCTCTTCTCCTAGCACTCCCAGTCTTCTGAGCTGTGCCATGCTTCTTCCAGCTGAGAAGGAGCCAACATCCATAGTGGCACCTTCCCCAGCTTGGAAAAGGAGGCAGGTCATTGTTTGATGAGCTCTTCCCCCTCTGCGCAGTTTTGGTTTTGGGAGAGCAGGAGCCTGGGATCGGCAGACCTGACCGGGGCAGGTTATGGGCAGCTCTTGGAGTTGATGCTTGTGAAATGCCAAGGGACCCAGTCGTCTTACCCCATGCATCTGGGAGTAGCGTCAAAAGCTTACGCAGACTTTTGGGGTGTGGGACAGCACCTCAAATCCCAAGCACTAAAATGTTCTGCGGTCTGGTTTTGTCCTGTGGGTTTTTTTTGGGTGTTTTTTTTGGTGAGGGTGTCTTTCTGTTAGGGTTTTTTTTTTGGAGCGCTTGACTCAAGACTTTATAGCTTGTGGTTATCAATACTCAAACAGCTGTGTCTCCTCCCCCACTTTGCCCCAGAGTTTGCTCACAGCTCTCTGTTGTCGAGGGAAAAATCTACATCTGTACAAAAGTATCTGTGGAAACATTTGAAGATTTGCTATTTTTGAATTTTAGTGATTACCACTGGCAAATGAATGCAATAAGACTGCTTTTCTTCAAAAATGACTTCCATTGCAAAATGTATTGCAAAAACACTGTTGTGCTTAGCTCTCTCCCAGCCCGTTACGTACCAAATACAGTGCCAAACCAAAAAGTGCGTGAATAATTGTTACAGGTTTTCCTAGGACAACTTTTTTTTAAGATAGTCTAATTTGGCATTCAGGTTTACATGTGAAAATAGCTGAGGAGTCCAATATTTTAGGGTGGAAACTTAAATAAAACAGTTTATAGAAACAGCTGATGCCAGATGCTTTATTTAAAAACATTTAATTTTATTAACATTGAAGCTCCTTAATAGCTGTGTTTGCATTCTGCCCTCCTCATCGATGATGAGGTTATAAGCTAAGTGAGCAGCTCTCGAGGCTTGGAAATGTGTTTCTCTTCAATTTGCAAGGAGGAAATCCCTTCCTCTCTCCATAAACAGATCATCTGCAGGGCTTCAGGTAGGGCTGCCAGAAAGCACTGCAGGACTGCTCTGAACTTGACTCCCGTTGCGAGTAAAACCATCGATTTGGGGATGTAAACCTCTAACACCATCACCACCACCAGGTGCACCCACCGTCTGCCGGTGCAGCTTGCAAACGGATGTAGAATTGCAGCGTAATTGCCCGGAGCGTGCAGGCAGCCGAGTGACTTTGTGCTGGGTAATTAGTAAAAGCTGCAAACTTGTTACACTTCCTGTTCCACAGCAACACGCTTCCAATTCGTGTGCGTGCTCCTGCCCTGTGGTAAACGCAAAGTAGATTTGTATAGGCAAGCTCACACTCTGTTTATCCCATGGGAATTAATCTATCTGTGTGCTTGGTGTGTGTGTGGGGGATGTGTGTTTGTTTTACCACTGACTAAACTAAGGTAATAATCCACTTCTGATAAAAATAAGCATCTCCAATTTAAGCTTCAGTGGTAAACTAACAGCTTAAACCACTGCAAATCTATGACTAGCCCACGATCTCCAGTTATGAAGCCATGAAAACTAGTGACCTCTGCCAGGGTTAAGACCACAGCAGTACAGCAAAATACAATTTATTTCATGTTTACTGCTCAGTAATTGTGCTCGCTAGCAAAAGCATTGATTGCGCAGCAATAAATGCAAAGCCTATTTCCTAAATGGAATTAATATGGAGAAATAAGTGGCCTGAGGGCAAAGTGTTAATATTTAAGATCTTGTATGTCAAGTTACGAAGGAACCCTTGACAGATATGATGCTGATGGAAAACTAACAAAAAGCAGAGAGAGACCCAGAGAAGCATATTGATTAATGCAAAGTAGAATTTACTTTTATGTAGTTATACTTACATACACACGTGCATGTCCTACTGCAAAGTAGGACAGTTTTAAAATAGTTCTTGCTCAGTCTGGTTAAACTGATCACATCCTGAGAAAGAGCATAATTGGCCAATTAAGCCAATAGAACATTGCTTTGAAATGTGTTTTGTGTCTCTTTGGGAAACCTCTTCTTTGGGTTGTTATCTTTTTAGTATCATGAATTACATTGTAAAATCATAAAGGATAGGGTTTTTTTCCTCAAGGTATTAGAGAATGATTTCTAGTAGAAGGGAGAAGTTTATGAAAAATTATTAAAGCTACTTTTTCCAAACTGTTTAAGTCAGTTTTTTGATTATTTTAATTATGACAAAATTAGAGCTCTTTTTGATGCTGTAAGTAAGAGTTAGGATCTTTGGGAGAATTAAGTGGTGGTGCAGGTGCCCTTTGCTTCTGCTCTGTGACTGTGGAATATTTCTAATGAAGTTGGTCTGGCACTTTGTTCTCTTGGAACCAAAACTATGGGTCCCACGATGTGGCTGGGAGCACCAGAGAAACCCTTTGCCTGAAGACGTGGAAGCATCAAGTGACCCAGCTGGGGGACATTCATTTATTTTACTTTCCTCCTTGCCCCTTTGCCCTGGAGGGTCTCAGTACTGATTTTTTTTTCAAGGCATTTGTTTTTCCAAGTGCAAGGAGGTTTTACATGGAAATCCAAATGTAATATGAACTTCAAAGTGCAGGTGATGGCAAAATGACGTGACTAGAAGGTACCCAGTGTAAAGATGCCTGGGAGGAATGTGCAGCCAGAGTTTGAGAGCTACGAACAGGGGTGGGAAATACATAACCTAAGAATTGGAAAGCATTGGTCAAGTGACATGTCAGCTCTCCAAAAGAATGTGATGCAAGGTTGACAAGAAGTGAGGAAACAAGCCTTCTGTTTTTGTATCTTACCCAGAAACAATATTATTGTTAAAACAGCACTTCTAATGCAAATCTCTTCACCATTTGCCAACTCATAAAGTTTGTGCTTTCTTAAATCTCCTCTTTATATTTTCGCATTAACTGATCATGCCCTCAGAGTTTCACAAAATGACAGGATAAACTTCCTAAAAGTTGAGCTTTTGGGGTGGGAAGGGACACAGCTTTGTTCATGAATAACGACAACTCTTGAAAAATGGTTACTTGCTGACTGTGAAGGCAGCAGTCACCGCTCAAATATTTTAGGGGCTGTTAGAAGATTATTGTTTTAATGTGTGGAAATTGAGCCATTAACAACTGAGAAATAATCAGCACAATGATTCAGAAAGTTGGGGGTGGGGAATGGGGAGGGGATTCTCATTTTCCAGCTTCTGAGGTTTGCTTGCACAGAAACTACTAAAAAGGACAAATGGAACAAATGTTCCCCCATTTTAACCTGCTGCATTTCACAGTGTGTGAAAGTGATTCATTGTCTTTTGGCAAAAATCATTGCCTTGTGGTGAGGTACACAGAAGACTCCACCCAGACCTTTACTGACATACACTCAGCGTACATTAATAATAAATTATTAGGCACCATTAATGTGGCTTATAACGCATACTTGGTGAATCCCTTGAATGTTTCACTCAAACCTTTTGAGTTTCTCATTTTCTTCCCCTTTTTCTCCTTTCGTCATATTTCATTTCCATTTAATAAGGGAAAAAAAAAAGAAAGATGAAAACTCTGCCTAGTAAATGTTGCTCTTGGGAAGAGTAGGTGGATGTAAAAACCCAGTACTTCGTAGTGACAGTCTGTATGTAGCCCTTTTTTGCACAGTTACAGAGGTAAGGGTGTGTCAGCCAGGGTGCTCTTTCTTTCCTTGGCATTCACATGTAACTTTTTGCATAGTATATAGGTTGTTAGTAGGGAATGAGGCAGTTAATTGTTAAATTCATGTTGGCAAACACAGAACATAATATTGGAATAATCCGCAGGGGAAAAAACATGTTCAAGTCTCAGCATACTTTGTTCTTTTGCATACTGTTGCTTACACTAGTAATCTGCAAGATTTTGCCTGCCCAGTTTTTACTTAAGGAATATGCCACTGGGATTATTTCTACCTGGATTAGTCAAGTTTTAATTTTTTTTTTTTTTTTTTAATGAAGAGTGAACAGGCATCTGAATAGTTTCTGTTTACTTATTTTTATCCACTCTTGTCAAATGATTGTTACTTTAGTAAATGTGTTATGGTCCAGGAATGCTCTGAATAAAACCACTGTATTAAATGATTAGATGACTTGCAAGTGTATTGCAAGAACAGGATGCGGACACATTATGACTTCACGCTAAGTTTTTAGATGGAAGAACTGAGGTAAGAAAGGAAAGTCCACTGACTTTATTTGAAGATGAGTGTGTTTGCCTCCAACTGCCTGTCGTGTACCAGAAAGGGTTATTAGCACTGTCATCCATTTGAAGTATTGGAGGTGAATCTTAGCATTTAAAAGACTTTTCTTTTTTTTTTTTTTTTTTTTTTTTTTTATTTTATTTTATTTCCTGAGTTCCTTTGTTCCCATTATTCAATGAGTATAACATGAGCTTGAACATGACAGTTGGATCGTTGGATGATGATCTGTGAAGAACTTCAAAAAGGTTTTTTGTTTGGATAAGGTTTTCGGATTACTTTCAGAGAGATTCTTAATTTCTCTCTCCATGCACGTGTGTGCTTTCGCTCTCTCTCAAAAGACTTGGCTTTTAAACAACATTTTTTTTAAGTGTCAGAATTTTTTTTGCATCTCTTGACTCTGCAATTGAATGGAGAAGCATACTGTATTGAAACTGCAGTCAAACCGTATCTTAACAGCTTTGAAATCAAAGCCTAGGATTTATGCTGTCTGGTTAATAGCAGGTTAAGAAACACTTTCCTTATTGTGTGTGTGCTGGCTTGCAGATCTTTTTCAGGGAAAACCTGATAGACTCGAGTGCTTGAACTCTGGCAAAAAATTCATCCCTTATGCATTCAACAAGGAGTAGTTTATTTTCGACTGCTGGTGTAGAGTACCTTAAACTATGAAGCGACTGGCTGTGAGGCGGTACCCCATCACAGAAGCATTTTCCACTCCCTGAAAGGTGTGTGCAAGTGAAGATGGAAATGCATAGGTGCTGAAATGAAAATGTGAAAGCCAGTTGCAAAAATAATGAACTTTAGAGCGTGTCTGTTGCCACGCGTTTGCTTCTGGTGGCATGCTGTTGTCCAGGCTTCTCTCGTGGGAGCTAGTGGCTCCTTCTTGAGCTTAGGGATTGTTGTTGGATGCTCTTCTCATTAAGCTATTCCTCTTGAAAAACACAGATGTGATTATTGGAGAAGGTTGATGGTCCACTAAGAAACCTGAGTGCTATGAGGGGCTGTAACGAAATGTGAAGCGCGTATTAGGCATGTGTGCTTTGAAAACTTTCCACTAAAAACAGAATCTGTGTTAGGTAGGTTTTCATAATGGTTAGGTTATTGCATCAGGCAGAAGTAGATGCAGAATTGTTACAGGATAAGTTGTCAAGTTAGGCTGGCTTTATATGCTAGTGAAGTCTAAAAACATTTTCAATGTTTATTATGAATTGGTAGATTTATTCAATTACTAAGTTGAGGTTAGTTTTCATCTGGCTTATGCCATCTTCGGGATAAACAGGCAACAGCCCATGGTGTTAGTTTAGCGTGATTCAGTAACCTGTTGCGTTTGCTTTGCTAGTGGTCGTGAAGGATGATGTAGATATCTGATTATTTCAAGAGAGGCTTGGGACAAGGTAAACTAATGCTTGGTTGATCTGATACCACCTGGTTCAGAGTTGGCCTTTCGCTGAGCGATTTACTGGTATTGAACCTAGTAACAGTGTGAAAAACTGATTGTGTAGGGGGGTTTGAAGGCTAGGTGGTGGGAAACCTTCCTGTGTAGTAACAGTTGAAACTAATAAAAATGCATAGTGCCCATGGTGTTTGCCAGAATCTGATTTCACTTTGGTTTCCCTAATTTGGTGAAACTGAAGAAGGTGAGGCTTTATCTAACATACAGGTTTTTATGTCGTTTCACAGGTTACATGCAGGCAGCAAACACGAGCCAATTCAGTGCTCCTCTGAAGGAGGAAGAGTGGATGTGAGGAGGGAGGATGTAAGTTGTGCTGTTAGCCCAGCATAGCGGAGTAAAGGAAAGATAAGGTCCATGCTCTGGACCGCCAAACGTAGAATCCCCTTGCTGCTGTTGCCAGTTTAAATTTAAACTTTTAGAATTTGTTTTCCATCGCATCTAGGCTGTCTTGCCAGAAGCTTGGCTGGGATCTGAAGGAAATGCTACCTCCTAGTTTAAAAAACAAAACACATACGCACACATAGAAACTACTCCAGTTTTCAGAGGTTTTGTGTAATTGTCCTTTCTAGCACAGCAGGGGTTTCTACAGAGTGAATAGTTTTTGGTCTCTGAGTTTTCCTAAAGAATTATCCCTATCTAGAACTGACTGATAACACTAATCTTAAAGGCTGAAATCCTTGCTTGGAACAGAGTAAAATTAAGGTCGTGGGAATATTCTAATTTAAAACTGCTGTTGAGGGTAGGGCATGATTGTTTATTATTATTATTTATTATTATTATTTTTTATTATTATTTTAATTAAAAAAACCCAACCAAACCAAAATCCTCCCAACAAGGTGCATCACTCTTAAAGGAAGTCCAGACATCAGTGTGGTTGGCTTAGTGGTTTAATCCAAATTATAGATCATAGAGATGGGGGATTTCACTTATTTACTGTGTAGCCGTGTGAATGTGTGTAGCACTTCATGGAAGATTCGGATCCAAGTTTGCCATTATGGGGCTAACTTTTCTTACATTTTTTAAAAATTTAAAAAATAGAAGAACGTAGAGACTCTAGCAAAGAATAGAGCTTTATCTACATTAATTGAAAGGCTTCAAGTTGTTTGTGAACTAAAATTGAGACTTCTAACAGCACCAGACTTGGCTTCTGCTTGCAATTACGCTTTTATAACTCAGGTGTCTGTGCTACAGATTTTTTTTTTTTTTTCTTTTTTTGACTGAGTATAATGAAGAATAGTAAGTTTGCTTGACAGCTGACTATGTTGCTAGAGAGTGTTATTAAAATCCTTGGAGTTGATCTGTCACTGTGCTATAGACCTGTGGTTTTTCTGTGGTTGTAGAAAGTATTGTGTAGAAAGCAAAACAGAAGGAGCCCAGAAGGATGTAGCACAACCCGTTCTTGTAGAATGGGGGATACCCAACCTTCTAATGATCTCCTCTTAATGAGATATTAAGTAATCGTTAAGAAAGCTTGAAAAGTAATTTTTTACTTCAGTTTTAAATGATAAAATAATGTCTTTTAAGAAGCATGAGATTGTTTTAAAAGAAACTAAATTTATTGAATTGAAATACCTAGGCCTTTAGCAAAATATTAGGAGGTCTGAATGGTTGCCTATCCTGGAAGAAAGGTTTGTCAGGAAAGAAAGAAAACATTGAAATAGAAAATGTATGCTAATTGATTCGTTGTCCTATCATACAAAGATGAACTTTGACAGGGAAGTGACTGTGCTCTTCCTTGCTAATAATGACAATGAATCGTAACTGGGTATTTACATAAAAATCCCATTTTCGATACCAGCAACTCTTCAGTATAGATCTGAGGAGGAGGGATGTCTGTGTCCTAATAAAATAGGCTCCCTTTAAAATTCCTTTCAAAGCTTAAGAGGAAAATTGTGGAGGGATTTTGGGGGTAGTTTTTTTGTTTGTGTGTGTGGTTTGGTTTTTTGGGGTTTTTTTGTGTGTGTGTGTTGTTTTTTGTTTTTTTGTTTGTTTGTTTGTTTTTTCTTTCTTTGTTTTTTCTCCCTAATGCAACAGTCTCAGTATTTCTCTTCTGGTCAAGGAATTGCTAGACTCAAACCTGGGCTTTACTTTGGAACAAATAACTGCTTAAGACAGCCAGTCTAGGTACTATTTTCAAAGTGTCATATAGATTAAGTTTTGGAAATGTGTGAAATGAGTAAAACTATTTGTAATATAGTACATAAACAATGGCAAAGTAAAGCATTTATATTGCAGATGACAAGCACTCGTTGAGCTGTTGGCATGTGTTTATTTATTAGAGAAGTCGAATATAGAAAACATTCTGGATCTTGGTAACTCCAAAGACTAGAAGTTAATCTAGTAGCAATAATGATTCTGGTATCAACATAGGTGTCTACAGAATCTGATGTCAGCACAGTATGTGAAATTTACCTACTCTACTGCTGCTAAATTGCAACTATTAAATTAACTCTATTAAATACTTCTTGGCATTTTTTTAATAAATACTAGCCAGTTGCACTCACTAGAACATTTTTTTTTTTTTTTAATTAAAGTCGTACCAAGAAAACTACAAGCCTTAGTTAAGAGTAGGATACAGGCTTAGTTACATGCATAGGTTTTGTTTTTAATAAATGAAGACTGTTTGAAATAATTTTCCCCAGTATATTTTTGAACCTTTTTTGTTTTTAATGCAAATGTCTCTCTCCCACGGCACCCCCTCTCCCCTCCCAGGTATCAGGACAAACTCGCCCACAGGCATGCTTTTTAAAGCTATTTGGCTAGTAGTTCATGAAGCTATGAAATCATGGATGGATTTAAAGTTACCTTTTTTTTTGGCATTTATTATTGTAAGATGCTTGCCACTAAACTGATGTCTGTGAAATTGTGGATGTAACAGTTTTCTGAGGTGATCTTCCTTTTGCAAAAACACTATTCATGCTGCGTGATAGTCAAAAGCATTGCATGCAAAAGGGAATTGCATGATTTTTGGTGTTTTACATGTTACTAGTCTTATTGTAATTTGCTTCTGGGTGGGAAATCTAGTATGTCTAAACCCCATTAAATGCCTCTGTAGTGATTCTTCATCTTTGTAATTTCTGGGGTTTGAATCCCATTGATTTTGGTAGACTGGAAAAGTTGGCAATGTGACCAATGGGAGAAAATAATAAAAACTAATGTTTGTCTGTGTGAGAATTTTCTATGTTATGAGGTATAGTTGGCACTATACTGAGAACAGAACTTGCAGAAGAGAGCTTGCTCTAAATTTTGCTCTAAATTTTCAGGGCTCTTTGTGGGGAGGTGAGGTATAGAGGGAAGTAGCACCACAGCTGAAGCTTGGAGAACTGCCCAAAAAAAAAAATATTGTTTATATTGAGGAACATCATGCATTAGATTTTTAGAAAAGAGGGAAAAAGTGTATTAAATTATAATGATCCTGGATTTCAACAAGGCTTATAATTGTGCTGATTTCTTAGGTCCTTGTGTTCCTTCACTCCCTTTCTGATGACTGAGCAGTACTTGCTGTCCAGTTCTTCCAGCAGATCACCACAGAACTGTAGATTTCAGCAGAGAGCTGGTGAAGTCAGCATACGTTGTACCCTGCAGGCTGCTCAAGCACTAAAGAGTACCATGATAATAATGCCCATCATATGTTACTTCAAGACATTAGCAATTTCTTTTGGTTGATTGATTTTTCAGGATGGGAGGAATAATATGGCTTCCTTTTTCCTTGCTAACTTTAGCAAAACTGATCTGGGTTATCCCTTTACAATTACTGTTCTGAGATAACAAAGCAAACTCTACTTAATTTTTCCATTTTCTGATTTTGTCATCTTGGAGGATTTGTGTATGTCAGGAGTGCCAGAGTTCAAAAGTCTGGTTGATTAGGACCCTGAAATTTATGTTGAGGTAAAAGAAAGGCAGTTAGAAGGTTGGAATAGGTTGATAAGCTGAATGTTGGACCTTTGGCGTTAGAGGGGCTCAGTTTTGGATCCCAGAGGGATTAAAATGGTCCTTCATCCAGCTAGTGGGAGTTTTGGGAATGTGTAGAAACAGCACCATGTGCTTTCTGTGTAGCACTTCTAGCTTCTGCTGTATGAATAGTCCCTTCAAAGAGCAAAGCCATCTAAAGGAATCGAATCCAGTTGACAACGTGACCAAAAGTGACTGTCGGTAGCAGGATGTGTGCTGAAGCTGTGAGACCTTTTTTTATTTCATGGCGAGCTGGAGTCCAGTTCTGTTCCTTCATTCTGCAATACCTGGTTGCTGTTAACCAGAAGTTACACAAATGTCTCATTTGTATATTTAAAATTGAGATTTTTAGTGAATTATGAAAGAGTAATAGGATAGTCCTATAGCGCATATGTGGAAACTAGATTCAGGATACCTTACACTGTCTTGCAGTCTTCTACAGTTTGTCTTCAAAGTTGTTACTACAAAACTGCTTCACAGAAATAGAAAGAGGGGACTTCCAGAGATGGGATGGATTCCAACACTTCCATTGCTGTCAAAATTGCTCGAAAGTGTGGCAAAAGCTTATTATTAACTGGACCTATCTGCTAAAATGTCATCAATGTTGTTTTTAGCTTCCAGTCATTGCAACAATAAAATACCCTATACACTTCTGACTCTTTATAGATACTTCCTGAAATTAAACCAGAAGTGATATACTGTTTTATATTTTTTTTTTTTAGTTTGAAGTACTTAGTGATATCTCGGGGGTTTAGGTTATTGACAAATGAAAGCTGAGTCCTGAATTCTTTGGAAATAAGATGGGTTATGTGGTAAGTTGCAAACGGGAATTATGGATGGTGTAGGGCAAGGATGACAATGGTTTATATAGTTGAATTTCAGCATAACGGCCACATCTTAGGAAGGCTTTAAAGCATACCATTACATGTGCTGAAGGTTTGGAATAAGTTACTCTACTATATATCCCACACCAGTACCTAAAAAGTCAAGTTGTGGATATAGTATCCAGCTTTTCCATCTGTGTATGGATGTACAGGTGGCAGAACATTGGGCTTTTTACTTCCCCACCTCTCTACAGGGACATCAGGCATTTTTTGCAAATTCCATATGTTTATATGCTTTCCTGAATATGTGCCAGGGCTAATTCTATTCTTAATGCTCTCTCTGTGGTACCAGGAATTGGAAATTAGTCTGCCTGCTCCTAGTCAATAATCTGTGAAACTGAAAGAGATGAGCTTTATATTATTGGCTTAACTGGTCTTCTAAACTAAACCTTGGAGAGGAAGAAACAAAACATCAGCCACTCTTTCTTCATACTTCTTACCTAGGCAAGGGGAAAAAAAAGGAATGCAAGGAGTTTTATTTCTGACCGAAAGATCTCAAACTCCTATCATTAATGCTTGCTCAGTGTAAGTATTACTGCTCTTATTAAATGAAGAAAGGTATGTCAAGAACACCTCTGTAAGAAAATTGTTTTCAATTAGAAATGTGAAAACTATATAAAATCTCATGCCTGATACTAGGAAATACAACTTCACACTGAGGGAATCCAGGGGTCACCACCCCAAACTAGCAGGTTACCATGCCAGTGACTTGGTGGAAGGTAAATAAGTATTTTAAGTAAACCTTCCCTGTGCAGGCATTGAAATCTTATATATAATGCTACCTTTAGTATTACGTTATTTAAAAAAACCCCATACTACTTTATATATGTAATTGTTATGGCAAACATAGTCTCTTTCCATTCTCTAACCCCCACCGTTGTTATTTACTGGTGGTTAGTGATTCTTTCTTGGAAAAGGATCAAGTTTCCTTTGTTTTCCTATCTCAAAAGCCCCAATGAGCCTTTGATTTGGATAGGAGGGCCTACACATTAACATAAAGAATTGGAGACAGCAACAGGAATAATGTTAAAACTGAGCTTCACATTGGCTTCAAATCACTGGATAAGAGTTTTGGTATAATCATGAAAGTATCATAAAACTATTCAACTGCAGTGAGAGCAAATTTTAAAGCTCTGACCTGCATTGCCTATGATTTCCTTGTCCCTTAGTAGGATTTTCTGGTAAATGTAATGCCTGTACTGGAAGATTCACCCCAACTACAGGTAAAGCCTTTTGCTCAGTGGAAAGGAATTAAAGCCAGGGAGGACTCGTCCTTGTTTCTCTCATGCTGTTTTGTTTCTGTCTCAGCCTAATTCCTAGAACCTCCCTCTTGCATCACTGTCTCCTTGTTCTTCTCCTGCCTTGTGCTACTTCTTC
The DNA here is from genome assembly GCF_000690835.1 of Fulmarus glacialis. Lineage (NCBI taxonomy): Eukaryota > Metazoa > Chordata > Aves > Procellariiformes > Procellariidae > Fulmarus > Fulmarus glacialis. The sequence continues at coordinate 52,127 of NW_009189682.1, forward strand.
TTTTGCGATCAGCTTCTTCCTCACTGAGTTTCTCTCTTTAGTTTTGATTTGCTTTGTCAGTGTATCTGGAGAATGGGATTTCAGTTGGCATTGTGAAGAAATTGGTCTGAAATTTGATGTTGGTTTAGGTTTTCTTTTGCATAGGGGTTGTGGGTTTTTGCCCTTTTTTTTTTTTAAATTGTATCTATTAGGCGAACTAGTGCCCTCCTCCTCCTCTTTTCTTTACTAAAATTTTAGGCATCAATAGTAAAATGAATTATGGAACAGGAAATGAAGGTGCTACACACTTACCTGCATTTGAAATAGGTCATTTTTCCTTGCTCAAAAAAACATGCCTTGACGTTTGCAAATAGCCTATGAGTAGTTCTGTCAAGGTCAATGGGCTTACTCATGCATTTGAGGCTGTGTATAGCAGGAGAAATTTAGTTGCACATCTGTCTTAGGGCCTTAACATGAGACATTGCCTTTAAGGATGGGTGCTTTAGATTTCCAACAGCTTTGAGTCCTTGAGATCAGAGGAAACGGTTAGCTGTTCTGTTGATTGCACTCTGCATTAATTTGCTCTTTCCTTGTCTAGTAACTGGAAGGATACAACGGCAGCTTAGCAGTTGCAGACAGTTTCATGGAAGAGAACATCTAACCCAAGGAATTCAGCAAAATTATTTCCCATTTCCAGAGGTTTCAGTGACATGAGGAACGAGGAGCATATATGAAGGGTAACAGCACCTCATAGTCATCTACAAGGGCCACATGCTCTTGTAGATGAGACTGTCCTTGGGTGAGGCTTGGCAAACAAGACAAGGAAGGGAGGTCAAGAGAAGCAGTTTTCTGCACTGAATCGGATGTTGGGGAGAGCAGGGGGTGTAGTAAAGGGCAAGATTTGCAGTGTAAGATTGGTTTGGACAAAATTGCTTAAGAGTCCTGGGTGCTCGTGCCCCCACCCTCCCAAAATTAAAACAAAGAACCAGACAAACCAAGTGGGGAAAAAAGCTGAAAAAAATAACCCAAAGTGCCCATGAAATAGGCTTCTTGATGTGAGCAAGGGCAGCCTAGTTTAGTGGCTTACTGGATTCTTGGCCGGGCATCTTTTGGAGGTGCCTCTAATTCAAAGTACTCCAGGCTTCTTTTTTCTAGTCTTCACTTTTTGATAGCAACCTCACCTCCCTGGGACCTCCTCTCCCATAGTACTCTGGTCCTCATTTTCATTTTTCTTCTCCTTTCTTGGAATAAGCAGATGGATCTCAGACTAAAGGGGTTCCAAGTGCTCCCACAGAAAATACCTTAATATGCAGGTACTATGTAATGACATGCAAGATTTTGTTGTTGTTGTTTTTCTATGTGTTTGTTTATCTGTAAGCTTTACAGTAAGATCTGAAAATGGATATCCTTTTCCTCCAGCTTCCTGTTCTATGGCTGTTGACAGAGGTCTTTGCAGGCAGCTTTGCACAGCTCAGACTGCAGTACAGTTTTATTCTTTCCTAGTCAGCCTGGCTGTGGAGCCCAAGGATCTTGCACTTGCTTTAATAGTCAGATATGCATTGACTCTTCTATACCATTATTATGTTGTTTTTCCTGATGTTCCAATGCTAAAGAGAATGTCTAGCTGATGCTTATCTGAAAGTTTTAAACACCCCTATTCTTCCTCCCCCCATCCTGTAGTCTCAGAAGAGCAAAAATATGGTCATGCAATGGTCAGAGAAGAGAAATCATATGGAGAGCATAGAATGGAAGGCATACCCATGGGTGATGCAGGTTGGCAGGGCGTGCAAAACCAAAGGTGAATCTGCTGGTGTTCCTCGCTCAGTGCAGGTCTGAGTAGAAGTGCTTCAACACTCCCCCTGCACTAAGACAGTGGCTGGTTGCAAGCAAGTCAGCTGTTTGTTCCCACTGCCCGTGGGTAGGCTGCAGAGCAACAGGCCACCTGTGAGGCTCCAGCAGGCAGAACAGCCGTGCTTTCCTTTCAGTAGCAAATACATTTTGCTTTCTTCTACTTGAAACCCCTCCCCGTAAGTCAACAGTTGATTTTTAGGAGGGGAAAAAAAAAGGCAAATTTGCTTTTGGAGACCAATTTGACTAGAAGTCTTTATTGCTACATTTCATCTCCTTATTTCTGAAGACATGATCTTCTAGTCAAGTGTTCGATTCAGAGAGAAAGATAACATTAACAGCTACTTGAAATATTTTACTGTAGATTGTCTTCTGAAAAATAATAGTGTCTGTTTATTTTTGCCCCTCACATCTACTAATTTTTAATCTATACAGCCCTTAAAATCACTCGTGTAGACCTTCTGTGAGGACTGCACGGTGCTCAAGTACCAGCAATGTTTTTAAGGGCTCAACAAGACCCTTAAAAACTTCTGTTAGGACTCAACAGGAGCCTTAACAGAAGGAGTCCTAACAGAAGCAGGAGATAGGCAGCTGCCACGGTCCCTGTTTTGCAGATGGGGGACGCAAGGTGTGGAGAAACTAAACTCACATCCTCAGAGTAGCTGAGGTCTGGCTTCTAATGTGGCACGTGGGCACCTCTACGGTGCCTTACCTTACATGCTCACAACTCTGCAGGGAAGCTGCGGCAACAGGGAAATTGAAAATGGGTCCTTCTTTGTCCCAGACCGAGACCTTAATCTCTGAGCTGTTCCTCTTTTGTTTCCATAGGAGAGATTTCTTCCTTTTCTCTCAAGTACTAATGGAGGGGGGAGAGGTTTAGAAATGTTTTATTTTATTGTCTTTCAAAGAAACACATTGTACCCTAGTAAGAATAGAATGACTCTCGTGTAAGTGAGGAGATATATCAACAAGAGATGGCTTGTATTAGTATTTTAAGTTTGCTACTGTGTCAAAGATTTCTCAGGTCCTTTGTAAATTAAATATTCCAGAGGAGTCCTGGCACTCCTGTGGGAAGGGGCAGCCATTAGCAATCTGCAGGAAGTGAGTGCAGGCAAAGGTTGGGTGCAACTGAATCAACAGGAGGAGTTTAGGTGGGCAGAGAGTCAGTCTTAAGCCTGGAATTGTTCCAGGAAACTTTAAAATCGAGACTGCAGGCAGCTCTTGGTGAAGGAATAGCATGCTGCTGCTTGGCACTTCAAAAGACCTGCAAACCAACAGCAGCATTAAGAGAAGGTTCACACTTTTCCTGCTTTATCCTAATAGTGTTCAAGCAGACTTTTCGAAGAGCAATTACATTTAAAGTTAGATTTTTTTTTTTTTTTTTTTTTTTTTTAAAAACCTGAGGGTTGCCATTCTGAAACTGGAACTGAGTCCTTTACTACCAGGTACATAGTTCCACATTAAGCAGGTGCTTAATGTGTTGGGGTTTTTTTTTTTCCCTATATTCTTCTGGGAGTGATATTTTTCTGAAAATATTTGTCACTGCTTCACTGACTTGCCTTCCCCTGCAAATTTTTTGGGAGATGGTATAAAACATGTTCTTTTCTTGTTGAAATTAATGAAAAATATTTTTGTTCCTCAAAACAACTGTGGGCAGGAATACAGCAAAGTGGGGAAGAACCTTTGGTGGTGTCTGGAAAATAGTGGGTTTGTTCTGATGAAGTTACAGCCAGTGGGAAATTCTGCTGGGTGTCTGTGCAAAAGGGTTGGCCCTGAAATCTCTCAGCAGAATCATAATGCATATAACTGAGGAAGGTTGTGCTGGTTTTTAATTTGCTTTTAATTTGTATATAGAAGTGGGTCTAGGGTTTGCATGACACAAACTAAGCTGCATCTGAATGTGTTCTAAAAACAGTTTCGCTTCTTGCATGTTTTCCCACGATAAATTCACAGAATCACAGAAGGGTTGAGGTTGGAAGGGACCTCTGGAGGTCATCTGGTCCAACCACCCTGCTCAAGCAGGGCTGCCTAGAGCTGGTTGTCTAGGAATTGCATCTTTAGTTTCAGAGAAAAGAGAGAGAATATGCTGCTGTACAAATGGAAAAGACAGTTGGCTTGTCTTACTTCCCTGCCTTCCATCAAGCGAGCAGGTTTGGGTGCAGAGGCAAGGTGCTGGCCATGTCCTCATGCCAGTTTGCGGGTGGAGCGCCTAGAAATCATGAACAGTGCTCTTGTCCAGACTGAAAAGATGCATCTAATACTAATTTGTCTGAAAAACAAATGAGAAATATAGCAGCTAATTAAGATAAAGTCATTCTATTTAAGACCAGGATGAAACTGAGACAGTACCATAGTGAAGGAGGACTCCATTTTGCCTCATTGCATGAAAAACAGATCTTTCTTTGTGCTTTCAAGACCCGTTAGGGTGCACGAGCAGATTTGTGAAAGTGTAAGCAACCTCTTGCTTGACCTTGCATTTTCTTTTCATGCTTTACTATGCCTAGCTTTAAAATATTTCTGTGAAAATAAAGATGTGCAGTCATCACTTGGTACTTCTCTAATATGGATTTCTAGAGAGTCGTTGTGGTGGGTTGACCTTCGCCAGCTGCCAGATGCCCACCCAGCTGCTCTCTCTCTCCCTGTCCTCAACAGAAGGGAGGGAAAATAAGATGAAAAAACTCGTTGATTGAGATAAAGACGGGGGGATCATTTACCAATTGCTGTCATAGGCAAAACAGGCTTGACTTGCAGAAAATTAATTTATTGCCAATTAAAATAGAGTTGGATGATGAGAAACAAAGACATAACTCGTATTACTTTCCCTCACTCCCCACCCTTTTTTCCTAGGCTCAACTTCACTCCTTCATTCCTAACCCTCTACCTCCTCCCTACACCTTTATATATTTTTCTTCTCTTGTCTTTTTAGGAGGGGCAAGAAGCACAGTATAATTCTGAGGACCCAGCTGTCGGTGAGAGTCCATGCCTGCATTGGTAAGTGAAGTTCCTAAAAGAGAACAAATAAACAGAATCCATTTCCGAGAAGCAAATCTGGGGAGTATGAATCAGGCTTGCTGTGTTCCAAGTTAAGGAATAATGGTCAATAAATTGATTTCTTTGTTGTGTTTGTTGCATGCTAAAATTAAGTTATATTAGTTACATTCCCCTTAAAGTATGTTAAACAGCCCAGGGAAGTATAGGATTTGACAGTAAAGTGTGATGGTTGGGAGTGCTTTGGAGAATCTTGGATTGTCTGTCTTGCCACAACCTTTGTGTGTGCCTGAAGAAGACTCTGTTCTGAATTGGGAAGAGGATCTGAAGAACTGAAAGCTAACTACTGCATTGTAATAGCATGTAATGTTTATTACTTCACATCTTGCAGATCTTGGCCACATATTTGTCATTATCACAGTGTCAGTGTCTTAAAAACCCCGGTTAAAACAATGCTGTCACAAGGAAAAGTCTAATGGAAGTCATAATGTGCATGTCATAAGAGCTTTAAGGTTGTGTAAACGGCGGCTGATGTGCTGTGATGGTGTTAATATGTTCTCCAGTGTTCTGCAGAGCAGCGTGTTTCACTGAGTGATAGTGGCAAAGCTAATGCTCATGTTCTGGTGATATTATGATAGATGTATGAGATGGCTATTATGATCTATTATGATAGATGGCTTAGACAGGTACACTCTTCGCTGGGTAAAAAACTGGCTGGACGGCCGAGCCCAGAGAGTTGTGGTGAACGGAGTTCAATCCAGTTGGCGGCCGGTCACGAGCGGTGTTCCCCAAGGCTCAGTTTTGGGGCCGGTCCTGTTCAATATCTTTATCAACAATCTGGACGAGGGGATCGAGTGCTCCCTCAGTAAGTTTGCAGATGACACCAAGTTGGGCGGGTGCGTTGATCTCCTCGAGGGCAGAAAGGCTCTGCACAGGGACCTGGACAGGCTGGATCGGTGGGCTGGGGCCAGTTGTATGAGGTTCAACAAGGCCAAGTGCCGGATCCTGCGCTTCGGCCACAACAACCCCA
>NW_009189682.1:58524-66191 GCF_000690835.1 Fulmarus glacialis
GGTGGAGTCACCATCCCTGGAAGTATTTAAAAGATGTGTAGATGAAGCGCTTAGGGACATGGTTTAGTGGTCATGGTGGTGTTGGGTTGATGGTTGGACTTGATGATCTTAGAGGTCTTTTCCAACCTTAATGATTCTATGATTCTATGATTCTATGTTATGGGTGGCTGGTTTAAAAAAAAAAAATTCCTATATGTATCGTAGAATTATAGAATCATGTGCCACAGTTGCCTGTTTTGTTTTCAACTTCTCCATAATAGATTCAACACCCTAATATGTTTAGCTTGTAGTTGGTCTTGTTTTAAGAGCTCATAGCGGAAGCATTGGAATATAGATACTTTCCTTAAAAGGAGGAGGAGAAAGTCTAAGTTTTGCATTATTTTCACAGTGCTACTGTAGTCGGAGGATTCAGGCTTTAAATGCAACTAAACTTCTTTCCCCTGCCCCCAGGACGTGTTATGAAACAGCCTTTCTGAGAATTTGAACTGAGCATAAGCAACCTACAGAATTCCTCGAATACCTCCCATTGAGAGCGATCTCTAGGCTGCCTCACGCAGGAACAGATTCTCCTCTACTACCGTTGGCTTGAGGAAGTACAGTAGAGCAAGCCTACGTGTTAAGTATGAGAGGAGAAACAGAGATGCTACAAAGTCTAGGCTGATTTTATAAATATGAATGAAATTAAGGATTTTATAAATGTGAATGAAATTAAGAACAGCTTGGAGAAGCTTGTTCTTATTAGGTCTGGGAATATCTTTGGCAAAACAGACCAGTGCAGCAAGACAAGATTTCATACGTTTCCTGGATTGAGGTTTTATAAAAACAATTTTCATGTAAAAATTTTTATTCAGAGTGCAGCCATCGAGGAATTGGAGAACACCAGGTTCTGAGCTTCCACGTGGGGTTGCTTTGTTGTTATGTCTGCATTCAAGCTCACTGTGGGCAATTAGGCATATTACTGTGCATGTATTTTAATTATTCCAGTATGGAAGTGCATTCCTTTGTCAGGTGCTGTTACTCTCTGGCAGTGATGATGCATTCAGCGGTGAGTACAGAGGAAGCCAGGCTGCAAAACTTGAGTCCATATTTCAAACTCCTAGAGAAGAGGTGTGTTTGGATATGGGCTTTTGGCTTGGTTCATTATAGGCAGAAAAGCCAAACGCAAGATCTGGTTCTAATTTCCAACCCCCCCTGCTGAAGTTTAGATTTTTAGGGTAAGTTTTTGCTCAGCCCATAGCTTGATGTAATGTAGTTTCTTCTCTCTTCTCTTTTTCATTTCTACATACCAAACGTGTCTTATTTTTTGGTATGGGATAGTTTGAAAGAGTCAGGGGCACTCTGCGGTTCATAGTACTGGCCTTGTTTGGTGACCTGTGCCTGGCAGTTAAACTTGTCACAGAATAGGAGAGTTGTTTCACTGGCACAGCAGGTACTTTTCTTCATCTTGTGTGTACTTTCACATCAGCTGCCTGTTAACATCTTTTTTGAAACATAAGCATTAGGTTTAGAGTTTAAAAGATGTTACATATTTGGAGTAGAAGCCAGGAGCTAGAGCAATCTGAGATGGTGTTACATGGAATAAAACCGTCTTGCTTTGGCTATTTTCTTTCAGTCTTCACAATATCCTTGGAAAGCATTGTGGTTCGCAATGTTACTGACTCTGCAAAGTCCCCAGTAGGTAGCTAGGGCTGCTTTCTGAGAAGATGTGGTTTGTTCTGTAGTGCCCTTGCTGGAGAGCCTCCTGTCATCCTTGCATTCAAGGTTTTACTTTGCTCTGAAGAGCTGAAAGGTGTAAAGAAATAGCTTTCCTGACATAAACTCTCCCATTTGGACGTTGGACCAATATTTTTTTTCTTCTCCCTAACATGTTGTACTTTTAAATTGTGGGAAAGACACAAGTGTTTATGTTCAGATGTCCAGATAAAGTTTTCCATCATTAGTGACATCAAATCTCCGGGGAGTTTGTTGGGCTTTACTGTCAGAGGATGTATTAACTACAGGCCAATATTTTATGAGACTTGGGAAGCTTTAGCCAGTCCCATATCAAGTGGGGTAGGTTTTTTTGTTTTTAAGCAGGGCAGGGAAGGAATAAAGCTTAGTAACTTCATTAAGTTATTAATAATGAGTGGTATTTTCTGCCCTATTGCATACCAGTCAGTCTTAAACACCTCACTCAATTTAATGCATTAATACTTTCCTTTTTTTCCTCTCAATTTGAGTTCTTGTCTTACGTTCACACTAAGGACTTCCAGCATGGAGGAACAAATTTTCTTTTAAATATCACTCTACTTCTTTTCCCATTTTGGCTTGATCCTGATTAAATTGTCAGGACTAATTAAAAGGTAATTTCAAAAATAAAATGTAAGTGGTTCTTATACAAGCTGCAATATTTACAATGTTTTTTTATGTCAAAAGACTATTGCTGAAACCAGTTTTGTTCATAGAACATAACTAATTAAAAATTACAGATGTACTTTTGTACTTGTTGATGTTAAAATATCTTAGTGGAAGAAGATCAATCCTTAAATCACATAGTGTCAATTGTTTTTTTTCCACAATCTGTCAAATTTGACCTCTTATTCAAATTAGATTTATTGTGAGTTAATACCCTGTGGGAAAAATCTTTCTGCTATTTTTGGCAGCCGTATGGCTTTCCTTGTTTGTATTTAGTTGTGTCTTAACGTAATTTTAATTTGTATGTATTTAACAATTACAGGGCTTAGCTGAAGCCTTGATAAAGTCCAGTGTCAATGAGGATGTAGCTTTACAGGGCAAACACCAACAGTGCCAAAAACTTTAGCCTGAAACTAAATGGAAGGTTTTAGTCAGAACAACTCTTTGACAGTGAAGTTTTCAAGATCTTTAAAAGCTCCACTCTTCCTGGAGAGTGACTTGGTTTATTCATTATGTCGTTGCTTGGACAGCTTTGTGGCTTACGCTTCATTTGTCTGTTCATTGCTTCTTGGTAGTTTTCTCTCAAAATCTAAGGCGGTCTCTGAGAGAAAAGACACCATTTACTCTTACATATCTGGATGCAGTATCTAGCCCAAGAGAGTCCCATATCCTATTTTAAAACGCTTATGCCTGTGATGGGGAATCAGGAGTGTTGCTTTCAATACTGAGAATGAGGTTCGGACAGGGACCCGTGACAATGACTTAGAATGATCCCGCCAAAAGAAGTTTGACATAAGCTTCAGGTGTTAATGCAATGTAATACAAGAAGAATGCAAATAACAAAGCTTGATGTAATTCTGAATACATGAATTGGCCTGGGATTGCTCAGAGTACTATAGCTTGGAAGGTCAGCAAATGTTGCAAGGTGTGTTTTAAATTTTACTTCTCCTTTGTGTCAGTTTATTATTTAAAAAAACAAAACAAAACACACACACACAGCCCTCCCCCCCCAAACTCTCAGTTGGTTATTTAAAATGTTTTTGCATTATAAAATTACTTTTTTGTATGGTTATAGGTCCTTGCTGTATTTATGCAAAGTCTTTCTTTTATCTGTCTATAGATTAAAAATAATTTGGGTAGATATTTGTGTGTATTATGTTTCATAGCTTGATCCAGCGAGGTCCCTAAACAGTGTGCAAGTATATTATTGCAAGAGTCTTGCTAAACATATAATGTAGCTTCATTATTAGTTGTTGTAACCATTTTATAATCCCGTTCTATTGGCTTTTGCACATGGGCAGTTAGATTTACCGGATCATGGTGCTTAGGTGATCAACAGCGTGCCCGCCCTTCCCCATCCTTCCCTGGGTGCTCAGCAGTGAATTATTCCCAAGTATGTGACACAATAGCTGCCTTGCTGCACGGTGGCTGTTTCTAACCCCTCTTATTAGAGCATCTGCTTTAACCAGCAGTGTTAGCATCAATAACCCAGTCTTTCCATGCAGCTCTTTGGATTGTCTTTGTGACATCCTCTGGCTCTTGATACCTTTTATGAAATGTAGCCATAAGTATCTTCTTGAGCTCCTTTTGTTCTGGAATACCTGAGGGAAGCTGTAAGCTAGTTGTAACTAGGAGGCTAGTAGAAGCCAGCTGTTTTTATTTGTCCTGTAATGGCTGAAGTATGCAGCTAGTCCTTTTTTCCATGTACAGTTTTCCCTTCTGTTATCTATTTTGTGGACTTGTTGCATGTATTACAGCATATATGATTAAGTTCTGCAAGTATTTATGCATCTATTGAACCTTCTGGTAGGACCTGTCCCTCCAGGTGCTTGAGATGCAAATTCCTCCCCAGTGGAATCACAGTGTCTTCTTTCACGAAGACAAAGTCATGTCTCGAGTCTATAACTGTATCTGGCAATTTGTTGCAGAGAAGTTAAGATACACGGAGAGAAGTGGGGAAAAAACGTGGTTTGTTCTCTTATGAGTATAGTATCAAAGTGTAGAAAAGCCAGTGCGATTCTGGTTAAGGAAACATGTGAAACAGTGTTGTGTTTCATTCTCTGAGGGCAGAGTTAAGCTTGTGCCTACAACCCATATCATTGGTACTGTCTCACTTGAGATGCTTCTCCCTACAAATATCATCATATTGCATCTGTCTGGCATATGTGTGTTTGCAGTGTGCTGAGTGCTGGAGTAGAGTTCTCATAGCCATGGACACTGTGAAGCACCTCTAGTTCGTACTTTAAAACTTTCTGATTTCTTTTTTTTTAAAGGGAATAGCTCATTGAATTTAAAATAAACAGCTTTCTTTTGGTAAGGGAGTTTCTGTATACACTAGGAGAAAGAGTCTAATTGAAAAGCTTTCCTAAAGGAAACTTAGTTGTGGCACTATGAGCTCTTCATTTGGGCAAGTGGTGATTGGTAAGTTCCAATGAAAGTCTCAAGAAAGAGAGGTAGGGCATTTTACAGTTTTCTATTCAGTGTTAGGCATTCCTAATAGAAAACATTTTTAGTTTGAGAGAGGGAACATGTGGAGAGCATTAGCAGTTCAGCAAAACGTGCAACCGATTCGGATTTAATTTGAAGGGAACAAAAGAGGTGCCTTGAGAATTTGTCAGAAGCGCTGTGGTTTTGCCTTCTTTGCACTGATGGTAACAGGAGAGAAAGAGAGAGGTGAGTTGAAATTGCTTTATCGAATATCTTCTTAGCATAATTGGGATAGAAAAGATGGTGATTAATGGATTTAATGGTGCTGCACAGGGATCCTGCATGCGTTACAGATTTGTAATCACAATATGTTTCCTATGACTCTTGCTGTAACTTGGTAAAAGTCCTGGCTTAAATGAAGATAATAAACAACATGTTTATTAGATGTAAACTGACATCACACAAATTGAAAAAATGTGAAAAGGAATGCCAGAGCTTGGGGGGATTTCTTTTTTTTTTTTTGGGGGGGGTAGGCTTTTTTTAATAGAATAATTTGAGTTCTAGTTAAGACAATACACACAGTACTGGGGCCTGCTTCCAGATGCGATTGGAGATATCTGGTTCAGCTCTCTTTCAATTTGAGTGAAACATGAAATAGCTGCAAAGGCTATGATAAAAATACCTTTTTCAGCTTTTCAGGATTATTTAAATTTTCTTTCCTGAGAATGTGGAACACAGATGCTCTAAGTAAAATCGCCTGGTTCCCAGATCAGGGTGCTTTATGAAAATCTATCTGTATAAATAACGTGTGGTTTTGCTCTAAAAATGTACACCTCTTTAAACTGAAATGTTAAACTTTTGTTGTACTCCTTGTGTATGCTTTTAGTCAGTCTCCTTTGTGGGGATGAACCACGGTACTTCCCCGTAACCTGTGATTTGCCTTCTGTGATCTCATCAAGAAACTTCTGGGCCGGTCCCGTAGGATTTCAAAAGGTGTTTGAGACAAAGCAGGGAAATTTCGAAGATTTGTCTCTGAATATTTCATTTAAATTATAACCCTTAAAATAGGCTTTGCAGCAAGAAGAACCAAGAAGCTGTAGAGCAGATAAAACCTCCATTAGCAGTGAGTTGTTGCTTTAAAGTGGTGGATTCCTGCTTTAAAGGGGCTTGTTCCAGGTTTGAAGGACTGCTGTGGAGCGTGTTAGTGGGGTGCTTTTCTCATCTTGGGAAGCTTTGTGTTAAAATGTGAAAGCTTATCTGACTCGACTCGCACTGGGAGGGACTGCAGAAGTCGAGTGACATGTCTTTGAACTGGGATATCCTCTTTCTGACTTTTTTTCCTGACAACTTAGATTTCCATAATAATTCCCTTTTCCTACAGTGTGTAAAAATTTGCAAGGGAGAAGGAATCTACTTTTGGCTCTTAAAACATAGTGAGATTTAAAACAAATCTTGTTTCTAAACAAACAAACAAAAATCCTCAATCATCTTCAGTGGTACCTTAAAGGAAACCATCTCCTTATAAAGCCAGGATGGAAAATAAGTAGTATGATACTTTGCTTCCCATCGCCCACCACAAGCCCATTTAGACTTGTTTCAGATATTTTTTAAGATTAATTATAAAGTACCATATTACTGATATGTGAATTTTTTTGAAAGTGGGTTTTTTTCATGCATTCTAAACACGTCTTTTTGAAGATTAAAAAGTTCTAACAAAATGCAGTAATGCATTTATTCTTTGCATATTACCATCTACCCAGTGCTTTGAAAGGACTGTATGTCTGCTGATGAATCAAATCTTACAAAAAAGGAGGATTAAGTTAATTAGTGAATTAACTTGAAATTACTGGAGTATACGGCAATTGCAGTTTCTAAAATTTCATGTCTAAAAGAGTCATGTTGCTATTGTTAGGACTAGATCTACCACCTTTTCGTAATCTAAAGAGAAACAGACATTGTAAATTTGATGAGTGAGAAGAATTTTGTAACATTTAAAACTGTTTATAACTGCTCATAACAGGCCCCAAAAATGGACTCCTCTGGAAATAACTGGTAACAACAGTAGTATCTACTCAGATGAGGTCTTTGTGGATTTGGTTGGGGTTTTTTGGTGTTTTTTTTTTGTTTTTTAAGAAAAGCAAATAATTGATTATTTTGATAGTTGATTTAGGCATTTTTGAATGACTTTCATGTTCTTCAGTTAGATTTTGAGAAATACTTGCCCAATAAATAAATGAGCGCAGCCTAGGAATTGTCTTTATATGTTCCTGTTGCAGTTCTAGAGGAGATGTTGCTGAGGCTAGTTCTCCGTGACCTGTGGGAGCATTTCATGGTTAAATGTTTCAAGAAGTCTCTCTGTGTGTGCGGTGGGCAGGGGGGATTTGGAGAAGAACCACATCAATTTCAGAGCTGCAAAACTCTGTGATCAAGGCACCTCATCAGCTTGTTCTGCTACTGATGATGCTGCATAACTGGGATTTTGCAGGTCCGCGTTGAGGTGTGAAGCTCCCCTTCAGCATCACTTGTACTTGATGCGGCCTTTCTCTCACCGTGGGGGTTATCCGGGCATCAGTCTCTCCCAAATCACAGCTTGTGACTCTCAGGTCACTTGGCTGGGACTTGTGTGGCTTGTTGGGGGGTGGCTGTAGCCATCCTGCTAAGGTAGAATCATAGAATCATTAAGGTTGGAAAAGACCTCTAAGATCATCGAGTCCAACCATCAACCCAACACCACCATGACCACTAAACCATGTCCCTAAGCGCCTCAGCTACATGTCTTTTAAATACTTCCAGGGATGGTGACTCCACCACTTCCCTGGGCAGCCTGTTCCAAGGCCTGACCACTC
>NW_009189682.1:66388-87165 GCF_000690835.1 Fulmarus glacialis
CCCTTCACCAGCTTCGTTGCCCTTCTCTGGACGCGCTCCAGCCTCAGTGTCCTTCTTGTAGTGAGGGGCCCAAAACTGAACACAGTATTCGAAGTGCGGCCTCACCAGGGCCGAGTACAGGGGCACGATCACCTCCCTACTCCTGCTGGCCACACTATTTCTGATAGAGGCCAGGATGCCGTTGGCCTTCTTGGCCACGTGGGCACACTGCCGGCTCATGTTCAGCCGGCTGTCAACCAGCACCCCCAGGTCCTTTTCCTCTGGGCAGCTTTCCAGCCACTCTTCTCCAAGCCTGTAGCATTGCATGGGGTTGTTGTGGCCGAAGTGCAGGACCCGGCACTTGGCCTTGTCGAATCTCATGCAACTGGCCCCAGCCCATCGATCCAGCCTGTCCAGGTCCCTCTGCAGAGCCTTCCTGCCCTTGAGCAGAGTAGGAATCTACAGAAATCATTAGTGCTGTATAGCTAGGTATGAATGTGACAAACTTGCTTTTACTTCATCGTAACAGTCCCCAAATTTTCAGGGGGTATCCTAAATTTCATTAAGTGTAGGAGTTTGTGTAGTTTCCTTAAAAGGAAAATAAAATAACAAATTTCATGCAACCTCTTACATCAATAGCTGTTGTTAGTTTTCTTGTAGTTTCTCTTTTTAGCTATTTGCACTTCCCACTTACTTTATAGATCTTTGTATTGACAGACAAAGCAGTTCTTACTCTTATGGTCTGTGTTCAGACAGTTGAACTCATTTGCTGTAGACTGAAGCAGAGCATGTTCACACCCTTAACTAGGGGAAAAAAAGTTAAGTTCGTAATAAGTATCTTCAAATAAATTAGCGTTACACTCGGAAAAGAACAGAATGATTTGTTTCCTGCCTCCATCTAAACCTGTTCTATACAGAAGATATAAACCAAACAAATAAATTGGGTTCAGATTAGTTCTCTTGAAACCATGCACCACTCAGGCCTGTTTTAAGCTTTGCCCTGCAAAACTTGTTAGAGCAAAACAAAATTAAGCACCTAAACTATGGAAGAGAAATTAGGAGCTGCTACTTAAAAGTGTGGGTTTGGAATAAGAAATGTTGGTATTTCTTTGGGAAGTCATTCTCAGCCCTGCCACTGATTCAGCCTTGTTTGTAAGGAAGGCAGAAGGATGCTGATTTTGCTCAAGTGGAATTAGGATAAATATAGTTCCTACCTCCCTGAGATGTTCTAAGATGCATGGACAAAATTTGCTTTGATGTACAAACAGTCTCTCTCTAGCGTGTATAGTAAAGACTGCATTAACATTAAATATATAGGTTTTGTCTACTAGCTTTTGTGTTTAGAAATGTGACATTCTTATCTTGCTCAGCTGTAGATTTTAGCTCTGGATTTGCTAAAACTTAAGGAGCTGCATAATGATCCTTGAAGTGGCTGCAATGCAAGTCATGGCTCTCACTTCCCAGAATTTTTGGGTAGAGAAAACTGGATTAGAGTTGTTTATTTTTCTATAACGTACTTCTAGTGTAATAAAAGAGCAGAAGTGGTGTTAGTTCATAAAGCAAGGAATTGTGCTACTAGGGAAAGGAGGCTTCTCTTCTCTTCCAAATGGATCCATGACACGTAATGCTTTTGAGTGGAAGCCCTGCAAAAGGGTAGAGTTTTAGCATATGGCAAAATTTGTACACCCTGGTTAGTACTAACAAAATACTAAACAAAAACCTCTACATGTCTACAGAATGTCTGGGCTGATTTTTTTCCCCCAGTCAATTACTGAGGGAGTTGCTGTGGAATAAATATGGAAACATTTCCTCATGTATTCTCTCCTGCATGGTGGGTTTTTCCTCATTCATTGCATGTCTGATTTCTGCTCTCTGATGGACAGTTTTGATCTGTTACTTGACTATCACGTACCACAGATGAATGCATATTCTGGTATGCCTCATGATGATTTATTTCATATTAGCTTAAAAAAGAGAATGTATGCATGTCATTGAAACACAAGGTCAGGAAATGCATGGTTGAACATTATCGGTCTGCTTCGGTTTGCTTATCTTTAAAAATGGTAAGCAAAATGTGCAAACTCATGGGTCAACGATGCTTCAAACGGATGCCACTTGCTAACTTTTTGTGAGCTCACTGCAAGGCCAAGTATATGGGTATCATCTTTTCAGACCAGGCTATGTTGTTTCAGTCCTTATACATACTGAAAGGAAGGTTAAGTTTTGTTACCATCTCAAGATCTTACAGTGAAAGGTGATTATAAAATACATGTGGTTTTGTAACACTGTTGGACTGATTTTTTTTTTCATCTGGTTTATTAACTTTTTTCCACTATGATATATAATGTTAAATGCACTGTCTCATAATTCAACAGTCAAGAAATAGTTGCTCCCTGTTGTCGAGTTTTCATCGTGGCATTCAAATAATGTGTACTGTTTTTTTCCTTGGCGTTCAGCTATCCTATTCCTCTCTCATTTATATCCTTTTCATCTTTTTCATATGCAGCTGTTTTTATTTCTGTAGAAATTAAGATGATTTAATTTGTAAATTGGGTGCCTCTAATTTCTTTCTTTCTTGAAAGAAATACTCCAAAGACTGAGGAGCTTTATTTAAATAAGTGGCACAGTTCCCTGATGTAACATATGTTGTCTTCTGTAAGACTTTTAAGTGAGGTATCCACCAAACACAGACAGCGTCAAGAAGAAAATGTGTACTATAATGCAAAATATTGTGATGGTACCTTTGGAAGCATGTAGATAAAATGCTCATCTTGGGCTCAGAACATGCCACGGTCAGATGTGGTCATCAGTAGTGGAGGAATCCCACCACTCATTGTCATTATGGTTTTGTACTTGTATGAACTTGATGAAATTGAGGACATCATGGTATCTCTGTCTGGAAAAGGGAGAGAGAGGTGGGATTTTTGAACTATTTAATTGGCAATATCGTAAGCATTATTAAATATTATGTAATGCAGAAGACTTCCTTTATTTTACAGCTTTTCATGTCTTCAGTTGTGACTTTTAATCATGATCTGCCCTTTTCTGCATTTTTCTTGGGTTGGTGGTTTTTTTTGTTTGTGTGGGGTTTTGTTTTGTTTTGTTTGTTCATTTGTTTTTTTATGTACAGCATCTGTATTTTAATAACGGTAACAGCTCCTTTAAGTTTCTTTTTTTCCTGCTTAAGGCTCAACAAGACTCTCATAAAACTTTAGGCTCCAAAGAGATAAAGTTACAACCTCTTAATTTAAAACCCCAGCAGAAGTTACTGGGGCTGAGCAGCATGCTATTGTAAGTGGTAGGTTGTCATAAGCCACGTCAATTGATATTTAGCAGTTTGAGATGAGGCTGGTATGTATGAAGTTATATATCAGGTTTCCTTTAACCTTTCAGACATAAAATATTTAGCTCTGGTCTTACTATTAAAACATGAAAAGGAGCGTGTTGGTAAACTGTGTGCTTTAAAAAAAAAAAATTTAAAATCTGTTTCTGCAGGTTTATTTCTCCCCATGGCTGTTGACAAGGATTACACTTCAGCTTTAAGGGCCAGTTATAACTTCAGAATGTCTAAAACTGGCATATCACGTTAACTTGTTGCTGTGCTGAGGATGAAAATATAAATGTTGGATGTGTTCCTTACTTATTCCATAATCCTAAATTTAGGTTCACCAGCCATTTAAGAGGCTGTTCAGCATCAAATGCCACTGGAGAGATTTGCTTACCGCTTGACTTCGTGTGAAACAGGGATAGCTGAGGGTGTGGAAAGCTTCTCGGCAGGTTGGGCACGGGAGGAGGCCTAGGACTGTTCTCACCCGTGCTGAGGGCTGGCGTTTTCCTCATCCCTTTTAGCAGCAGAGCTTATTCTGCAGGCTGTGGGGGCCAGACGAGCTGTTCCAGGCAGGGGAGGATGGTGACGATGCCGGCAAGATGGCAGCCAGCTGTCATTGCTTTTCTGCCTCTTGCTGCTTAGAGGATCATGCATGAGTGGCTCCCTGTAACTGCATCAGAAGCACATCAGGAGGCTTCCCTACTTTTTTGCTTTTGCTGTCATGCTGAAATGCTTGGTGTTGCACTGAGGAGAAACTTGCTCTAGAAAACGTGGGTACATTTGCATGAAAGGTCCAGCATCATATGTAACTAACCTGAAAACCTTTGTTAAAACCCTTACAAAGGAGTTCTGCTATATGTTGTTCACTTCAACAACAGCATATTAAAAATTATTGATTAATTTACAATTAATCCCAATATATTAAAATTCCCAGTATATTAAAAATATTTGAGATCCAAAAAGAGTGGGTGAGGAAATAAAATCCTCCCTGTATCTTTGCCGGAATAGCCAGGTACTACTGTAATATTCTCAGAGGTGGTGTACGCTGGGAAAGGGGAGCCACAGGGATGCTCTGAAGAGCTCCCTAAAGCCCTGGGTGTGAGCACACACTGCACTTTTGTCCAAAGGTTAGTACAAGTGATGAATACAGAAGCACCCATGGTTACCCTAGATAACACACTGTGGGGCACTCTGGTAGCAGGTCTCCTGGATTTTCACTCTGAGATTAGTGGACTGCACATCACTGTCGTTATGGTCTTGCTGGTTTATATTGGGTATCTGTACTTCAGGTGTTGTGTGTGGTTTTCTGTTCTGTACGTTGCATGTTCCAGGCTCCTTAGTCAACATTCAGTCATTTAAATATCTTTATTAGGACTTTATTGGGGGAGTTTTCCTAACCTAATAACTATGAGGTTGAATCTTTTTGTTTTAAAGCCAGAAAAATACATATAATTTGGTACCAACTAACAGGACCTAGAGGACCATCTGTGAGCTGGCAGTACCTGTTTGACTAGCTGCCTTTTACCTTGGGGTGCTGGGTACCGTTTCTAGCTGGCCCCTGGGGGTGCTTGTCTGGGAGGTAGGAAGTGTGAGCAATCCAAACACAGAAATACCCAAACAGTTCCTAAATTTCTCTGAAAAAAGGGAAAAACAAAATAAAATGCCAAACAGAAAAGCACATGCTACACAGAACAAGGATTTTTGTAATTGCATCTGTTTTATGAAGATTGAGAGCCCCTATTCTACTCTTTAAAAAAAAAAAAAAAAAAAAAGAAAAAAAAGAAAAAAGGCACTCCACCAAAACACCCAAAACCCAAAAGCAAAACCCCCAAAAAACACAAAACCAAACCCAACAACAAGAAAACAGCATGGACTTAGTTCCTCCTTCTTCTCTGCTTTCCTCTTCTCTTTGTGGCAGGAAAGGAGCAGGAGCCTTACAACCCTAATTCAGCTGACAGGGAGCTTCAAGGCACTGGGCATAGTTCTTCTTTTTCATATTGCTTGAGTTGCTTTTAACTACGGTGCATGTAGGAAAATAGCGTTGTTTCTAGGTGAAGCTTCACTGCTGTATCACTGCCACCAGTCCTCCTCTTGTCAGCCTCCCAGTCACGCCAGGCATGCAGCTTGGTGGCTGCGTTGGCCACTAGGCTCCCTCTGTCATCGGCGAGCAGAGTCTGTGTAGAGGGCACTTCAGAGCATCTCAGTTATGTTCCTGCCCTGAATTGCTCTTGTTCCATTGACCATAAAGGGAACAGATTAGGGAGAGGAACTGCCTGTCTGAGAGGTACACATACTCTCCGTTGTCCCTTTCTGGTTTGTGTCTTCAGAGTCCTGATAGTCATTCTTGGATGACAGCAGCTTTTAATGAAATCTGGTTCTTTGCCAAACTCTGCAAGTAGTTGCACTGATTTCTTTTTTCCTAGTTTCTGTCAGGATCTAATATGTAATTTGTATATGTAAATTTACTTATTGGAATAACTCCTGTGAAGTTGTGCTGGAATGAAGTTTGGTAAGAGCAAGTAAGACTCAGGGATTCAGGCCATGAGTTACCTCCATTGGCTCTAAGGCCCATCTTATGGGCAGAAGCAAACGGAGCCAGTGTCTGCTCTGTGGTTGTGCCCAAGCGCTTTGCTAGGGCTGAGGCAGAAATTCTGGGCGTTGGAGCACAAGACTCTTTCTGGGCAAATCCTCACCTCCTGTAAGACAGTTTGGGGTGAGAGTTGGCCCATTCTACTCTTATGGAGCACTGGTCTTAGACTTGAATGAGATGGTGCTTTTTGATAATTTGTACCAGCCTGTTTTCTGGAGATCAGATTTGCAGGCGGAGGGGAAAGTTACATTTTTACTCTGGTTCCCAGCATGGTGCTTCTCATGAGACCTCCCTCCGAGCAAGCGAGCTGCTTCCCGTATTGCAGAGCCTGACATGTTACCTGCAGAGCTGCAAACGCTGAAGAGGAGGATTTCTTTTCTCTTTGTGTGTGTGCTGTTGCTGCTGTTACTTTTTCATATTGCCCGATCTTCTGAGCCTGATGCTACACAGCCAGCAGTTTCCAGAGGCAGCAGCTGCCTGTGCCGCCTGTTGACAGACGGGCCGGTGGCAGGCCACGCGCGCAGGCTCTCGCCCATCCCTCCCTTTGAGGGTCAGGTCAGCCATGCTTTGGCATTAAACTGCCAGCTGGAAAGATCTTTTCCATGTTTCCTATGAATAACGAGAAGGAGGAGAGAGACGCTTCGCGGGCTGTATCCATACCTGCCCTCTCCCTGCCAAGAAAACAAGAGATCTGTTTTCAGGGTGGCTGCATGTCCTGGTCATTTAGATGCAGTACCTTATCAGAAGTGGCTGTGTGCATGTCAGCATTCACCCCTTTCACGCCCACTTCTTGGTAGATCATGAAATCATGACTTTCACCTATCAATTCTGCCTTCATTATGCGGTATCACAGTGACCCAACTATGTGCCAGTGAGGTCATGGTATCTCTTGGGGTCTTGTACCACTGTTCTTTGTGTGCTTGCGCATGCATGACAACTTTGCTTTTCACTTTTCTCTCTTTCTTACGTCGTTAACAGGACGTTAGAGTGTATTACAGCCTTAGTACTTCTTATCAGGGATAGCTTGTTTTCTCTAGGAAGAAAAACAGTAGCACAGTTTGGATGAAGAGCCTGAATTCCTATCTGCCCACCCTTTCTTTTCATGAATTCCTTGGGGTTAAGTAACATCAAAATTATGCAGGGAAACTCTTATATTTAGTTTTGTCAACCTCTAATTTCTGAATAAAAGCAGCTGTTGCGGATGGGGTATTTGCTCACAAATCTTTCTTCGCCATTTTGGAGCACCATATCTGATTTGGGCTTTGAGTGTTTTGATGTTACAAGGAAGTGCCTGACTTCTTCCGCCTCAACCTGAGTCTCCAGAGCCCCTGCCTCTTGGCTGATAAAGCGGGCAGTTTGCTTGCGGCTCTCAGGGGTTTAAATCGGACTGAACAAAAGCAATGCTGGGCAACAAGGCAATGTTCATGTTCTTTCATTGACTCCTCAAACGTCCTGCAAGTGACTGGTTCAGTTCTTCCTTTTTGATGCAATTAGGATTATGTTTCTCAGGCTCACTTCCTTGACAGTCTTGGTCAAATACAAGAAAATTAAATTTCTTGAAAAAACGGACAGGTATTTCTTTTCCATTTTGATTCAGAAGGACTTCTTAGTGAATAGCCCAGTTTTCTCAGTCTTATGTTTATTGTCCCATGCTCTCTTGAATTAGTAACTGCCTGGTACTTTGGCTGCTCTGAACTGCACAGGTAGGAAGGCTGTGATGTGCAGCTTACATTTGCAGAGAATGCATGAACACCTCTGGGCACCTGCAAAACAAATGTTGGTTATTTAGACACTCGATTCTCTGCCCCCAGCTCTAGCAACTTCCAGCCTGGATTTTTTTTTTTTTTTTAATTTTTTTTAATGCCACCTTCCTTTAAGTATACTTTCTCTCCGATTATCTCTTGAAACCTATTACAATGTTCCTTTTAGCGCAGTGTGACTAGCGTGCAGGGAGTCTATGGGCAGGATCTGTGGGAGCATTCCTTGGTAACAAGCGAGATAAAAGCATAGAAACTTACTTTGTTTTCTAAAAAGAAAGTAAATGAAAACGCTTTCTTAATCCCTAGCAACCAAGTAGAAAGAATAATAATTTACCCAACCCTTGCAGCATGGGTTTGCAGATTTGGAAAAATAAACAGGTAATAATTTAGTTGGAAATAATATTTCAGAGCATCCTCAGGAAGCAGCTGTTTGTAGGGAAGGTGCGTGTACATTGTCTTGCTGTTGTGCTTTAATGAAATACAGACTTGAAAGCACATATGGCCAACAGGTATAGTCCAAGTAAGTGCAGAGCTAATTTATGTTATCTTGCATGATCAAAAGAAACTATGAAGGTGATTGCTTTATTTTGTAGAGGATTTTTCAGAAATATTTAGGTTATTCCCAGTGGAAAACTTCTGAAAGATTTTCATCTTCCCTCTTACAAAGAGTGGGCAAGCATGAAGTGAATCACAAATGGGCTATAGAACAAAATGGCCCTGCTGGATCAGATCAAAGGTCTGTCTAGGGCAGTTCCCCAATCCCCCCACTTCTTTCTTCGACAGCTGCTAACTGTTGCTGAATTGAAGAATATAAGAAGAGTGCAAGTATTCCACCAGAGTGCTTTCCAGCCTCTGGCAGTTTTGTGCTTCAGGGACTTTGAGGAGGTGTCTTTACAGTCGGTCACCCTCTGTGGATTCTCCTTCCAGGAACCTGCCCGGCTGCTCTTCAGACACCCTTCAAAATTTTAGTGTATAGAAAATATCACAGGTACGAGTTCCCAAAAGTTCAACTGCACTCTGGGTGAGGGACCGGCTCTTTTTGGTTATTTTGGACTTGAAACTTTAATTTGATACCCTGTAGCTGTATTGGAAAAGGAATTCCCGATTCACCTTCAGCCTTCTGTTGAAGGTTCAATAACCATTTCTCTCTGTTCCCCTCCCATCCTCTCCCCAGATCATCTCTTTGGTGGAAATCCCTGTAAAGGATGGGAAATCCCTGTGAAGGATTTAGGAATGACCTAGGTGGCCATTCCTCCACTGGAAACTGGACTGTGTTCACTGTGTGATGCTTCCTTAAAAAACTTGAACAATTACTTGCC
This sequence comes from Fulmarus glacialis, assembly GCF_000690835.1. NCBI lineage: Eukaryota > Metazoa > Chordata > Aves > Procellariiformes > Procellariidae > Fulmarus > Fulmarus glacialis. Next base: position 75,365 of record NW_009189682.1, read on the forward strand.
ATTAATCAACCTTGTCACAGTTTTCTCTATCTTTTCCAGTTCTGCTATGTATGGCATTTGAGACTGGGGGCCTCAAATGTACCCGCTATTGAATATGCGGGTACACAATTTCTTTAAATAATGTTGTAATGATGCTTTCTGCTTTGTTTTTCATTCCTTTTAAAATGATTCCCATGATCATTTAGCTCTGGAGCAGTTAAAAAGCAGAGTTGCTACAGAACTGGTATTACCTGAGTACCTTCTGAGTGATAAAATTCAATTCAAGGCCATAATTATGAGAAAAGTTTGGGTGATTTTTTTTTTTTTTTTTTTAAAATGTGTAACACTTCTCTGCAGTGAATTTCATCTGTCATTTTTATCATCTAGTCAGTCAGTATTGGATGCTTCTTTGGCAGTTCTTCACAGCTGAAACTCCTCTTACCTGCTTTGAGTAGCTGAGAATTAACAAACTTTACTCCCTTTCCATGTACCATTTTTCTTCATGTACTTTATGATTATGGTGAATAGCACAGGGCCACGCACCAGTTCAGTTAGCTAGGCTCTGAATTAAGATTTTCTAAGTATAAATTGGATGTAATTTTAGCTCTGGACTTTCTGAGGGGTTGATGAAGGTCTGAGTTTGCCCTAATACATCTATTCTGATGTGAAAACAAAGGTGTAACCTGATGCATGTTCAGGTGTATTGAAGGAACCAGAACTAACCCTTATGTTCATTGTTCCAGGGTGGCCTTGTCTTAACTTGAATGTGATTAATCACCACACATCTGTTTTCCATTCTAATCAAAACGTAACTAATACCTCTTTCTGCTTGTTCATCATCACTGGTTTTTCATGGATCCATAACAGACTCAAGAAAAAGTTCGGTATATTTGGCTGAAATTTGAGATATTTTTCTCCCCCTCAGTAAAATTACTTGAACATGACCAGTAAAATTTAATTAATGTCATTTAGTAAGAATAATGACTATAATTTGACAGAAAACAGGTCTTTGCTCTACGAGCTCATTACCATATCAGAAATAACACCACTTCTCTGCTACTATGCTTTCCCCTCCTCTTGTTGAACTGCTGCAGATACGGCACTTGCAGGGATGATATTCTCTTCTTCCTCATTAAATTCATATGGCCTAAATGCAAGAATTTTCTGCAGACATTTGCAGAGAAGGTTTTTGTGTTTGGAAAGGTCCAGCAATTCTGTGAGCTTGTTGATGACTTCTAATAATTAGGGTTTTAAGAAGGGTCAGGGTGGTGTCTCAACCACTAGTGTTGTGCTTTGTGCTCATATGAGGAGGAAAACAAAATACAGCAATAGCTTTCCACCTCATGGTCAATTTGGTGTTTTGGGGGAACTGGAAGGCCCTATGTGTGTTGAGGATTAGCAAAATTCAGGGTATGGTTTCCAAGGGGAACGTGCCGAGTGCTGCCTCCTCCCCTCCGCCATGTTTTGCCATCCCCTCAGTCACACGGGTGCCTCTGCTGGGCTGCCCTTCCCGCTGAACCACCGGGGGCCTTGGATTAACCGCAGTCTGTATCCTGGCACAGGAGGGAGTTGGACTTTAAGCACAGATGGCTTGAGTCATTCGATGGGCAAAGCAGCCACCCCCTCCTGCAGCTGTGTCACTGGCAAGCTTGTGGAGGTGAGAAGCTGCAGCCTGAGAAACAGGCAGCAACAGCATTTCTGCTGCTAGAGAAAGCTTGTGCCGTGGTTGCACCTGTAGCTCATCCATGGTTTTGGGCATTGTGTGGAGTGGGAATGGGACTGCTCTAATGGCGGTATGTCCTGCTGGTACTGGTGTGTACAGAGAGGCTGGCTCCATCCCTGCACCCTTCTCTTTCTCTGGCTTTGCTTTTGGCTAGAATTAGCTTTGCTTGTCACTTTCGGAAGTATATGACTGATTTGTTCCCCTCGGATGGCATAGATGACATAAATAACTAATTTCTGGATTTTCATGGGGACTTAAAATCATAGAACCATAGAATGGTTTGGGTTGGAAGGGACCTTTAAAGATCATCTAGTCCAACCCCCCTGGTATGGGCAGGGACATCTTTCACTAGATCAGGTTGCTCAAAGCCCCGTCCAATGTGACTGTGAACACTTGTAATGATGAGGCATTGGAAGTGATGACTAGATATGCCAAGAGCTTAATCATAACACCTGGAAAGTTTTTGTGTGGACTTTAAAGGTGTTTGTGATTAGGTAGGACCCCACTTACATGAGGTTTTGTTGATCTCACCGTTGGGATTAAGCAAGAGGTCAGAGACTTCTGGAGATGCAAAGCCTTTTGATCAAACCCTGAAGGTGATAAACTTCGTCCATATGAAGAGTTCATATATAATGGAAGAGCTGAAAATGGAAGGCATGTCTTCTCTACCATCCTCTGAGGAAGTTCTGCTTTGCATAAAAATCCTGCTTGCAGGCCTGCGTCCCAAGTCTGGGCAGTGTTGCCACCAGTGCAATGCTTGGCTATCCCAAATCTTGCTTGTTTAAGCTGCAAAATGAGTGAACTGTTCATAAGGAGTCCTAAAATGAGCAGTACAAAACCACAGAAATTCTCCTCTCCTTTTTCTGAAAAGGAGAACTGTTTTTAAAGAAAAGGTGTACTAGTGCTCAAAGACTTTTTATACGCTTCTCAATTTTAACCACAAAAGATGAGCTTCCTGTTTTAAAAAATTATAGTATTTCAGGTAGATGCTAAACTTCTAAGGATTAAGAAAAAGCAATCTGCATCACCTGTGCAAGCTGGGAGTATGTCATCCAAACCAGTAAAAATGTTTTGTTGAGAGACTTTTTTTCTTGTCCTGCTTTGTCTAACACATTTGAAATCTCCTGATCTCTTGTTCTCGTGTTATTTATACTCTCTGAACAGATTTTTCCTAAGTTCCCAGCCTGAAACAGTTGCATTAATTTCTGTTGAAGCTTGTTTGAAAATCAGTCCCTTGATTTGTCAAATATTCGTATTTTTAAGATTAGCTTTTTTTTTTCCTTTCTGCTTTGTGATTTCCTAGAGCTACACACTTCAGTCACCGGTACTTGTTCACCAGCAGACAATGTGCTGGACTTCAGTTTTATTACTTAGTTGTTTGGTAATTGTGAATTTCCATTTGAAATTGGTTGAAAGTCCTAAAGCTGAAGAGTGTGTTTTCATGTGTAAATCTGTCCCACAATGGCACAGAAAAGTATGAGGGTGTTGAGAGCAATTACCAGTGAGCGGGGAGGGCAGCTCATACACACTTTATGCAGAAGAGATCAGTTTACCATGGAAACTCACAAAAAGTCTCTGCAAATCTGCTACATATATCAGAAATATAAAGCTACTCGGGAGGTACAAGCTTTGCTTTCCACAAGAAAAAAAAAGAAAAATCCTCTACAGCTTTAGTTTTTATGCACGAGAGTGTTTATGGATGTTAATTTGAAAACTTGTGCGTGTTTTCAAAACTGTGTGCTGTAAAGAATGTGCTCTGGGAAATCAGTGATATTTTTCACTGTTCTGTATTAAAGTTAGTTTACTACATCACATCTAGTAAAAATCACTTTAGACAAGTATTTCTTTTCTGATAGTCTCTATGCAGGAATTTAAGACTGGAAAGGGCATCCTGCGAGAGTAGTCCTCTGCTATCCTGCACTACATAATCTCCTCTATAAAGCTGCTACCTAATATACATGAACGTAGTAATAGCCACTTTTTTTGCTTTCAGTCGCATTTATGAATTGCTAAGTTCACCCTGTAGATCCTGGATAAAATTGAATTTCTGCTGGCTGTGCAGCCTGAGATTTCATTACTGCTGACCTCGCTTGGCATCCCACATTTGGGAACAGCTGTGTATGCTGAATCAGATCTTCAGCCTATGCAAACTAATTCTCCTGTAAGTCAGCTGAGAAGCTGGTACAGCCTGTATGTCATTTCTATCACGTATAGATGCAAAACACTTATGCTGAGCCTGTTGTTGCTGTATAGATTCTGGGTTCAAAACAGTAAGGAGCTTCCAAGGGGGAATCTCAGGGTGGAATGAAATCAATATAAACACACTTGGGGTAGAGATCATCAGTTGAGGAGTAATTGAAGTCTCGTGCTCAAATTTCAGATTGGACATTTCTGTTCAGCAGCAGTTCTCCTTAAGGGATTCCGCAGAACTTGTTTTATGCTGAATGTATTCTCACTGCATCAATTTTTAAACAGCAGAGCATTGTATGTGGCATGTATTCATTGAATATTGACAACTTAGAAACACGTAGACAAACTTCTAGAGTGGTGGGAAGGAAGAGACTACAACTTGGTAGCTGAGTCTTGAATTTCTCAATCTGGGCAATTTATCTTTAGCAAACTGTGATAGGGATGCTGTCGTGTTGCATACCCTGCAGGTTTCCAAAGGAGCAGCTGTGAAGGCAGTTAAATTCAGTGAAGACTTTCACTGGTATTACAGTATGATATTTGGCACTGACAATGAAATATGAGGATACAGAAATACTCTCGAGGCTACTAAGCTAACTCAAGGCAAAAAAACCCCCCAACCAACCCTTCCCTCCCCCCCACCCCAAGCTAATCCCTAAGGGAATGCCTGCTTCTGAGGATGAGGAATGTGTAAGTGGGTGTATATATACGTTAGAGTAGTCTTGGTCACCATCATATCCAAAATGAACACTTGGATTTCCTCATTGCATTAAGAAAAAATGATTGTGTCACTGGGGGTAGATGAGACAAGGCTAGTTGAGAAGCCCTGAGTGCTGCTGTAAACGGATACCTGGATTGAAATGAAGTGGAGTTAATTCAATACAGGCTCACTCCTAGAGGACAGGTCAGTTGAGCAGAGGTAAAATACTGCTGTAACAGACGGACATCTGCTTGGAAAAGAGATTGAAATAGAGTAAGGTAATTAGGGCAGGAGATGAACTTATTGCATGACACTACATACGTGACTAGGGCTAGAATCAACAGTTACCTTCCTGGAGGTCTTTGGCTGTAACACCAAAAGGAAGGAGTATAAAAGTGGAAACAAAGCAATATTTCTATTATGATTTCTTTTATACACTTACATGAAAGGTACTTTCCAGATACTTGAAAAAGATAATCCCTGCTTCAAAGCACTCATTTTTTGACTACAGAAACATAGACAGAGGTTAGGGGAAGGGGAACTGAATAAGGAAAGGATATGTGATTTAAATGCCTAATTACACATCCAGAAAATATTTGAAACAGTCAAGGTTAAGAGTTAAACCCTCGAAAGTTAGGAAACACTGGAATTATGGTAGACTTCAAAGCTTTTATTTTGGTATATTTCAGAGCTTTTGTATGTGTATCTCTCTTCTTGGTCATGCACCCTATAAAAGGAAGAAAGGCTGAATGGGGATACCTGCTTATGGAGTTTAGGTTCTGCTGTTTCAGGCCCCTGTGTGCACTAGATGCTGGGTGGGAAGGGCCTGCGAAGCACGTACCATGGGTCAAGGCACACTTCTCACCATCCTGCAGGCAATCGATGGGCAGTAGCGAAGTATTGAAAGATGTAATCACAACCTAGGAGCGGTGGTGGGCTGTACAATTCCCAGATGTGGCGTTTTATATTCCTTAATTAAATGTGGTATAGAAGTGTTAGAGGAGTTTTGTGTTCAGCTTGCAAAGCTTTGTGAAAAGGACTTTGACAAATTCTGCGGTGTGGCACGCAAGGCTGAGTGCAGTGCTTCTGGGGAGTCTTAGGTGAGTCTGTGTTGTATACTGCCCTAATGGATGGCAGGGGAAGGTTGAGGTCCTCTGCAGGAACTCATATTTTCCAATTGTTTTCTCAGTTATTTGCCGACATCAAAAGTGTGTTGACATAAACAAACTCGGATTTAACCTCAGGTGCTGGAGGGAATTTGCTTTAGAAAGCACAAGTTTTTCTGTATTGATAGCTAGATTTTCTAGCTACTGGTAGAGGAGAAAAGGGACAAAGCAATGATTCTCTTGTTCTGCAGAATGAACCATTTTTTCCCTTCTTATCTTTCCCCAACTCCCTCTTTGCCTCCCAGGAGGGAGAGAAGAGGGAAGAGACAGCAGACCAGATGGCTAAAGTTTGGTTTAAAAAAAAAAAACAACAACAATGGAGAGCAGGGTCTTACAATAACAAGTGTTAGGTGACATTAACAAGAGGCAAAGCTACCAGTCTGACTTGTAGCTAGCTTACTGATGTTCTTCTGGGCCAAAGGAGTCACTCAGAGGGTGCTAAGGATGACTGGTAAAACAGCTGCTTCTTCAATCATCATGTAGGTCTAGGGAGAAGATTCTCATTAACTAACGATTGAACAAATGTAACATTAATGTTCTCACATTTCTGTTACTGAAGTGAAGTTGGTTGGTGCAGTGCACCATTGAACTCTTCGCCCCTAATTTTTAGGACAGTAGTTACTCAGTGGGTTAATTTGCATCTTTTGGTAGAAAGGTCATGCAAGAAAAGCTTTAGCAATAGCATACGCATTTGAGCTATTTTTCCGAGTCTACTTTCAAGACCATATTCAGCTGTTTGAATATCTTTCCAAAAGGAGGTTATTGCCATGGACTTCTTGGGGAGATATACCATGCGTGACTGCCAGTACCCCCAGCAGGCAATTTATTGCAGGAGAAGTGCCACATTAAAACATAAGTACCTCAGTTGCCAAACATTGGATTTGGGACTGTAGTGTTCAGATTTGCAACTCTACGTGGCCATTGTATATGTTGTGTGCTATCTCAGAAGTCCATTTCATTCAGGTTAACCTCACTTACTACTTTTCCTCCTCCACTCCCTATCACTTCCCCACTGTTCTAATCACAATCTAGAGAGATGTACAAGTCTCTCTCTTCTCTTTATTGGTACACAAAAATGGCAGTCAAAATATTCTACAGTTTGTTTAATTTTTTTTTTCCTCCTGCGTAGCAAATCAGCTAGGAGTGGAGATATAGACTATTTAAAATATCATTTAAAACATCTAGAGATTGTTAAAACATGGGGAAGGTGAGAGGCTTTTTTCTTACTTGAAAAAAAAAGAGTGAAATTACATGTGTGATCCTAAAGTTAAATGTACATAGATGATACTGCTAAGGATTTTGCAATCTAAATTTGGCTTAGTTGTATTACTTTAATTTTTTTTTTTTTTTTTTCATATGATGACTTTACGTATTCAGGTATTTGTAGCTCACTAATTGTTTAGGTATCTGATTCTTCAGAAAAAAGTATCTGTTCAGCTTTTTCCCCCTTTTTAGCAGATGTACACAGCAGTGTGTACATCCATTCCCTTTTTACTTCTACTTCAATTTAGATACCTTGTGGAACCTTTCAATTGTGGAACCTTTCAAAGAACTGGTTTCTGTAGAAGTCTTAAATAAGAGGCTGGGAGAAGTGCAAAGCACTGCATTGCAGTCTGATGGTTGCAGGCATTACGAGGCCCATTTACTTCTCCAGAGCTTTAATTTTCACTGTTAAGGCGAACTTGTTAAGGGTGTCTTGCCATTCCTGCATTCTGCAACCCCCTTCGGGCTGGCTCCTCGCTTCTGCCATAGGTTGCATTTCTGTGGAAAACGCTCTGGAAGAGCAAAAGTCCTCCAGGGGCTCGGGTGAGTAAGGATTTTAAAGAGCTGGGCTGGGGCTTTGAAACATTACTGTGATCAGACTGGCAACCTGTTTGAGGTTGCTGAATGGTATTTTGAGCATGTGGCGTGTAGTGTGTGAGCTGCTGTGTGCTGAGCTGCCACTTACTCGTCTTTGGATAAGTACATAGGTCAGAAGTAGAGTATGTTGCATCACATTATTAAGTGTCTTCTTGGACCACCTTGACAGCATGGGGACGTGTACAGTCAGTTTGGTGGGCACACAAGTTTCTGCTGTTGCCTGCAAGTAGCTTTCTTTCCCTGCCCATGTTATTTCTGTCATAACATCTTAAAGAAAAACAAATAAAACCCAGACCCCATAGGACAGGGGATCCCCGAGCTCTATTTATAAAGGTTGCTTATTCAACTTGACATTACACTGAAGCAACTGCATAGTGAAGCTGTTATGCTATACACATTTCAGTTACAGTATTATAATTTAAGCCCTTTTGGCTTTAGGATACAGTGGTTTTGTGGATCATATTTTGGGAATCAGATAGAAAATACAAAGTCATTGAAGTAGCATTTTTGTTTATCCTACAGGAAGGGTTGTGACATTTAAAAAATGATCACCTGTTCACGTGGGTCTGTGTACGCACATAGCATACACAGTTGTACATACATCCACATGCAGCAGTGTGAGGTTGTTCAGCATATGGGAAGTATTGTACTCCTGTTTGCAGAAGGGGGCAACAATGAAAGAAGTCAAGTGAGGAAATCAATTAAATCTCAGTATTCGAAGGAGGAATGTCCTCCCCTCCTTTTTCTTTGTCATTCTCCAGAAGCTGGGGGCACTCGAGTTTTTTCTCTTGACCTGAGCAACTAATGCCAAGTCCAGCTCCTTGCGAGGTTCTTCTAGAAGAAATAGTAAGGCAGCAGCATTGCTGTTTGTTTTCACTGTTTAAAAAAAGAAGTTAAATACATATAAATCGCAAAAGCATTTTTTGCTGTAAGAAAACCTGATAGCTAAAAGTAAGGAGTTACTAACTTACTATAAACTACAATAAAATTTACATCAGTGCATCTCAACTATGGTTATCTTGTAATTTTTTTTAAATCTGTTGATTTGTGTCTGTGTCATATAATTTTGACAAACTTTATCATAGGTCAGTGGACTCTTACGCCAGGTGAAGATTTGTCTCCATTTTCTGAAATAGTTTGTTCTCTTTTAAATAGACCAGAGAGCTTGTTGCTCCTTCAGAATCAATGAGCTTCTGAATTTGGATTGGCTATATACTGGTATGTCACACCGATGCAACAGCTCTGTAAAAATTCAATAAGTAAATTTTCTACAGCATTGTGGAATTATTTTTTGTCAGTGCTGCACATTAGGCATCCTAATTACCTGCTAATTATATTACTGAAGTTCAAGAGAGTCCTGTTACAGCTAAATTGCTTCCTCCTTTACTGGCTTTTCAGAATACTAGTGAAATATATCCTGGATTAGAGTGAGCAGAAAGAAATAGTCAAATTAATACAACACTCTCTCCTTTGAATCCCTTTTGCTTTCCTAGGATTTGGATAGCGAATTTGGTAATCAGATTTGGTTCCTTGCTGAAGCATTTAGCTGGGCACTGCCGGGCTGATCTGTCTGTCAAAGGAAATCAGATCTCTCCTCTTGTATAAGTAGAAATCTGTTAAGATGGAGGGAAGTCAATTACAGTTAAAGTTGGATGCAGCACTGATGTTGTTCTATGTCTTCTTTTATAATAAATAGGTTTGTTCTTTATGACTCTTCACAGGCTTGTAGGTAGAAGAGCTGCCATAAGGGTTAACAGGTTGTACAGGTGGTCTGCGTACAAAAGGGAATTGTTTTCTTCCTTGGTATTAACAGTCACTGAAACCTGCCTGGTACAACTACTCTCAAAGCTTGAAAGGATATGGAAACGATAAGAGCTTGTACTTACCAACTGTATTGAGAATCAGGTAAAAGGTTTTGAAACAAGATTTTGAAAACCAGCAACACCACCTTTCCTCGCCTTCCTGAGCAGAAGTCAGGACAGCCCTTTGGCATCCTAGTGCCCCGCTTCTGGGAGCAGAGCCCTGCCCAAACCTAAGTCTTGGATGTCAGGTCTTTCTTCAGGTGTTGCCAGTGACGGTTGAAAACAGACTGTGTGGTGACCGAGGCTGTTGGAAGCTGTGGGGACAGGCTGCCCCTTAAATCTCAGCCCATCCTGTGGCTTGGGTGCCCTGTGTGCACCGGACGTGCGGGCTGAAACGTGCCCGTGGTGGTGAAGTGGGGTCAGCAGGTCTGGAAGATTTTTTCCAGTTATGAAGCAAGGACAATTCTTCTCTTCTGACGCATGGCAGGGTAGTGACAGGGGAAGGACCTGCTCCTGGTGGGCTGGCAAAGCTTGCCTACCAGCACCTTCTGACTGGCCACAGGAGGGATATGTGGGCAGCCCTCAACAACAGGAGTTTTGTATGTCATTTTCTTTTTTTAAGACAGTATTTTGGGCTGTGTCCTTCTGTTAATTTCCTCATTGAAATTTTAAGAATATTTATCTCCCATATAGTGTAAGCATTACACTTAGCTACATTAGCTACGTTACTTATTTCACAGTATATATTTTGGTTTTTGTCTTTACATTGGTAAGTAAGTATAAAGTGTAGTCTCCTGGTGAGACACAGTTTGTGTCTCCTCCTCTCTTGAGATTCCAGTCCTCTCAAAGGAAGGGGAACATCTAAATGCCAAGTTGTTATTGTCTTTAGATGTGCCATATCACTTGGTCTAAGAAATAGCTTCCTTGTCACACTGGAGCTATAACCTCATGCCCAAGCCAGGGGTTGAGGGGGCAAAGCGGTCATCTTGAATAGAAGAACGAAGAGGACAAGTAGTAGTATGAAGCATTACTAGTAACTTCAAGTTACATACCAGGTATGTAACAGTTTCTAGAAATATGTTAAGAAAAAGAGCAGAGCAGTAATCTTTGCTGAATGGAGGCTCACAGAGATGTTTTCAGCGTTTCTTGAAAGTTAGGTTCGGGTTTCTCTTCTCCTACACTTGAGAAAAGTATACCTCAAAGAAATGCTAGTGTGACTTTTCTTGCTTGTCTCATCTGAGCACTGCTAGTTAATAAATGTTTGTTTTGCTGCTGGCATGGATTGGGAAGCTCCAACTGCCTCATGAAATGAAAGTTACCCATAGTAAAGAGCTTTCTTTCATTTGGTCTGAAATTCTTTCTACATTTTTTGCTGCTTGAAGACTGCATTCTGCTAGGCTGGCACAGCCCAGCCTGTGGCAAAGACAGGTGCTAGTGGTGAAGTTAGTTTTCAGAAGCTTTGTGTACCTTCAGGTAAAGTTATTTGTGTATTCTTTTAAAATAAACAAAATAAAACCAGTATCTGTCTTGGGGAATAGATGGTACTTTGTATAAGAAAGCAACTGTGGTGATGGTATCTAGCCTTTCATCCAGAAAACCTCAGCCAGAAGGTATCCTTAATTTGCAAGAGTTTCACATTTATCTTCTTCATTTTTAAATGCAGATAGTTTCTGTTGTGTGAGAGCTACTTTTGGGGTGGGATGAGAGGACATTGGCAGTCTGTCATGGCACATGTTTCGGGTGTGGGTGGCAGTCCTCATGTGCTGTTGTGGGGGTCCCCAGGGACTTTTTGGTAGCATGAGTCCAGCTGTAGAGGAGTTGTGTAACAGGAAGCTTGGCCAAGAGTTTCTGGTGTTTCCTATGCAGTTTTGCTCAGAAAACGGGTTCTGGGCTTTTTTCTTTTCTTCTTTAGGTTTAAGAAATTGGGGGGATTTGGGCATATGTTTTTACACTTGGGATACACAGTTAAGATTTTTCCCCAAGGGATTCCAAAACGGTAGGAACTGTAGAATTTGCTATAAATGTGCAGGGATTGATTCGGCTGATAGAGGAATCGTTACTTTTGAGTGGGGGACAAACATTCTGGGTTGAGTACTTTTTGTTTGATTTTGCCAACTGAATACAATGGATAGCTGAAAGTAGACAAGGACAGTAGCATACCTAGAGGAATTGTGCTGGTTCCGGCTGGGACAGAGTTAACTTTCTTACCAGTAGCTTGGGGGGTGTGCTGTGTTTTGATGTGAAAGGAGCGTTGATGGCCCATTGATGCTTTAGCTGTTGCTGGGTGGTGCTTGCACCGGAGGCGGGGCCACCACAGCCAGGGTGGTGGACCCAGCTGGCCAATGGGGTATTCTATACCATGTGACATCATGCTCAGTATAAAA
>NW_009189682.1:87434-92095 GCF_000690835.1 Fulmarus glacialis
GGTTAAACCACGACAGGAATGTACAGAGATAACTAAAATAATGATTAAGACTGGAATTTGTATGGAAAATAAAAAAGTTAAAAATTGGTCATCCCAAAGTTCTGACTTACAAGGCTAGCCATCAGTTATTGCTGGGAATACAAAGGTAGCGGAAGATCAGATTTTTAACTTCAGCTCTGTTGAAGCTGGTGGAAGACTCCTTTGGTTTGAAAAGTGCTGAGAATCTCTCAGAATTATTTGGGTAAATTTTATGTGACTGTCCATCTAGTGAAGATTTTACTAGGCTTTACTATCAGATTTTACTTTGATTGAATTCTACATCTGATACAAGCAGCGACTCCTGCACTCAAGTTCAGGCTACCCGTGTTCATCCTGTGCAGTTTTACGCTTGAAGATGCCTCCTCCTGTGTAGGGATTACAATGAATGTCCTCTACTTTATGTATTCCTCAACTGGCAATGGAAAATGGCCTAGTGAAAGGCTGAAGCACACATTGCCAAGTATTTCATTTCTAGAATACAAAAGAAAATGCAATGAAAGCAGGTAAGTATCTTGCTTGCTGCAAGGAACAGGTTACATCTAATTGGAAATAGAGCCTGGCAGCTTTAAAATCTTGTTAGTACTTGAAATGAGGTGAAGTTATACAAACTGATAGCTGTTTTTCTCGGAAGATTTTGCAACACCTCACTTCTGGATGTGGACAAATTCCATGAAAGTTGCCGCTTCCATCAAATTGCGACAGATGGATGGTTTTTTGCACAACAGTGTGGGAAGAGGGAAGCCTTGGAGCGTGACCCTCATTCTTTGTTCCTGTGGTCAGCCCTGCAAGATCATTAGTACTGTCCTGAGTGAGCAGGAGCTTAAATTTTAAGCTGTTACTGAACGCTGGAGTTTTGTCAGAGTGGGTGGTACTGGATTTACTGCTCTCCGTAGTATACAGGGCAAAATTGGCCTTGCTGAGATGTGTGCTCTGTGTTGCAGAAACTCTGATCTTACTTGGATTGGGTCTCCTCTGGTCGCACTGCTGAAAATGAGAACAACCATAGCGTTTTGAGTTTGATGTCTGGGATCTGTGGGGAAACGTGTTGTCTGTGCCACTTTTCTTTCCAATGCTAGCGAGGTTTTGGAAAACAACATTAAAAAGATTTTCTCTAGTGCAACTTTGTCATCTTTTGTTGTTAAGAGATTAATGACTTAGCATTTAAATACAAATGTTTTGATAATGTGTAGGATATACTATCCTTGATCATTAATGTTGTAATGGTGGTTTCATGAATTGCTAATTTTATGATATCAGAAACAATCATACATTCATAAAATGATAGCAAAGTTTTGATACTAGATTATTTTCTCTGCATACAGCAGCAGAACTAGTTTTGATCTGTCACTTAACCGAAATCACAGTAGACTCCTTGATGGATTCTGATTGTGTGAGTAGTTTGATTTATTCCAATGAACTACAATATTAGGTTTATTTAAAGAGTAAGGTCATGATCCTGTAAACTTTGGGCAACTTGAACAAGACTTGGCCTATTGTATTCTGAGATCTATCAGTAAATTTTGGAGAGTATCTGGGCAGGTGGTTTTGTTCATAATACACATATAACATACTTTGAGGTGTCCTATTTAAAAGGCAGGAATCTTTTAGTCTAGATTCCTATTTGATCATATATAGATCTATAGAGTCCAGATTCTAGTTAAGTGCAAATTAATGAGTAATTTAGTGCAATACAATCAAATCTGGACACTGATGTGATTGGTGTTGAGGCTTCTTAATTCTATACTACATGCAGCTTGGAGTCTTTAAATTGTATTTAGTTGGTCCCCTGGGCTGTCTCACCCTAGCGTGTGTGTCACTCACAGCTGTAGAAAAGACTAGTCATTGATTCTGACTTTCACTTTGTCCTTAGGAGTTGGAACATATTGGTGTGTAGCTGGAGCAGGGCTTCTAGTTTAATTTATCTCCAGAAAGAGATCATGTTAGCATGCACCAAAACTGCTCCGTGAATCAAACGAAGAAATGTTAGTGGGAATGAGCGGGGGATTTTTTTTTTTTTTTTTCTTTTTCTTTTACAAAACAACTGCAGCTGCTATCAAAGGCTAATTTAGCTCTCAGGAGAGGTTCCAGAAATTCAACTGATGGAAATGCTCTTCCATCTAGCCTGTTGTGTCTAGCAGCATCACTTATGCAACAAATTCAAAATAAACGCGGTTCCAACAAAGTACTGCCATTGATGTCTTTCCTTCTGGGGGTATGGTAATTATTTGCCATTGGCCAGAAAAACGTCTATCTCTGTCTTAAAGGTGGTACCTTCGGTTGAGTGAAATAGAGAAGTGCTGCTCATTTACATTTCTGGCTACAGCTGTTGTCAGGCTCCGGGCCAAATGGAGATCCTGTACCTTTCAGTGCCAGGCTGTTATTTCTAGTGGCAGGGGGTTGTGTTTGCTGGGTAGGCACCACGACTGGAAATACAAGTACAAGAACTGGAGTGTTATTTCAGAACTGGGCTTTCCTGCACGCCTAATGCACTGTGTAAAAGCTGGTTGTATATCAGCCCACCCTCTACAAGCACGTTCACATCAGCCAGCAGGCATTAGGGAATCGAACAAACCTGAAATTAGCTGTATTCTGCTTGGCTAGTGAGTTGAAAATGCTGGCTTATGATACCAATAAGAAGTCTGATACTTCTACTTTTAATTTCAAGTAGCAATTGAGAAGAGTATTTTAAACTAGTTTGTTTTCATAATACCACAGCAATTTACTCTTCATAAGTTGTCTTCAATGAATTTGATTAGTTTGTCCACTGGTTAATTTTGGCTCTGCTACAGAAGATGCTTGAAAGCAGTGTTAACTACCATGTTTGTGTTTTTTGATTGGTTCCCCTCCCTCCCCCCCATGTTTTTGTTAAATCTACATGTATCCAACGGAGCAGATCTCTAACTATGTATATTTATCTTCCATATATTTTTCTGTATTAACATGTGAGTTGCAGTGAAAATTTCTCAAAATAGCACACTAATTTTATTTTATAATGTTTCTATTTTCACATCAACTTCATTATTAAAAGATTAAAAAATTGGAACAAGATATGAGATACTTGTTTTCAGTTTTATGCCATAAGACAGAAGTTAATGTTGGTTAACTACAGCAAACACAACCAAAAATTTCTGTGTTCCAAGAGAACTAGTTGTCATTATTTCGCTATATAATTAATCAGAGAGATTTCAAGTGACCTATGTTATGAGTTTAATCCGGCAGGGCACTGGTGCATATAAATAACTTTAAGCATATGAACTGACTTCAGTAGTTCTACTTGGTGCACTCTTGCGCTTGCTGTTCTCTGGACCAGGGTCTCGGAGGAATTAAAATGCCAGCAAACTGCAATAATTTTGCACTTCCCAAGAGAGAACTATGACTTTGTAGCATTCACAAATGCCTAAACCCAAATGGTGTGTAGCATGCTTCTTAATAATGAAGAATACAGTCTTCATATTTCCCAATTTTGTTCCTTGTTAGTAATTTGTATGCATTTATTGAAAAAATATTTCCAATATATGCATTAAAATGCTTACTGTACTATCCTTTATACAGCACTCAACTCTTTAACATGCTGTGGCTTTTTGTCTTCAAAACTTCAGAACATAAAGGATTTGTACTCGACTCCTCAGAATTCCATTTCACTCAGTGTGCAACAATACAAACAGAGGTTTTGGGCTTTATTACATTAAGCACCCGTGTAATTTCAAACAAATGTGTATAATGTGGAGTGCAAGTCTATCCTAGGGGAAGAACATGTACCAGATATTTCACAACTACTGTGTTTTTTATTCTGAATAGTAGCATTATTGCATCTCTTTCAGTGTCTTAATTTTTAGGCTGTGCAGTATGCACTGTGTATAAATGTGCAACTGTAAATTGTATTAAAATGAGGTGGAAGTTGTGACTAAAAACACTACACCCTAAATTCTGGACCTGCTTCATTCTCACACACTTCAATTTTTTTTTTTTTTTTTTGGGGGGGGGGACGGAGGTTGGGTGTGTGTGTGGTTTTTTGGTTGGTTGGTTTTTTGGTGACTGTAAATCTAGAGTGAATTCAGATTTGCATAGATTTGTTCCCTTTCAGGGATATACACTCATATGAACTGTGATGCAGAATGTCAAGGCAGAATGTCAAGGCGGAATGTCAAGGTCTTTGAATTTCTCATTTTTAATAAGTTTACTTGTAGGTCTAAAATGTTATTTTTATGCATTGCTTTGACAGTGCTAATATGATGTCCAAGTCCAGCAATCTTGAAGCTTATGGAAAGCTGGAGGCTGAAATGTGATGCAAAAAAAGGGAAACAGAAAACCCTTAGCCAACCTACATTTGCTGCATCCAAGGTGAATAAAGGATACAAGTTTCATAACAGTCTTTGCAAAGTCGTGGCCAAGGAAACTGTATACATAGTCCATGACCATGCCAAAATTCAGGGCAAGTGAAAAATAAGAATTAAGTTTGTGACTAACTTCTGAATTTAAGACTAGAATCATAGAATAGTTTGGACTGGAAGGGACCTTAAAAGTCCCCCCTGCCATGAGTAGGGACATCTTCAAATAGATCAGGTTGCTCAGAGCCCCCTCCAACCTGAGCTCCAGTGTTTCCAGGGATGGGGCATCTACCA
>NW_009189683.1:0-10305 GCF_000690835.1 Fulmarus glacialis
GGCACCCGCGCTCGGTGCCGCCGGGCACCGCGCCCCGCCGCCAGAAGCTGAGCGGCGGGGCCCCGAAAGGGTACAAGCCAACGGCTCTTAACGTTGAGAGGCAATCACACAATTTATTCACCGGATCCTTTTAAGGTATATTCAAACACTAAGACATACCTCACGCTTTCTCAAAGGACACAGATGTTCCTCCAGAGCAAAACGGCAACATTAGCAATGTGAACTGTTGTTACTTTCTAGCAACAAAATATCCAACGGTAATTTTAAATTGTGATAAAATCCAGCCATGTAGTGATCATGAGCCCAATGGGAATTTTGCACCAATTTGCGTTCACAAAGTAATCAGCAGTAACTTCCAGGTATTATAAGCATTTGGAAGGACTACTTGTGCAAGCAAGGGTTTATAGAATCATAAATGTTCTCCTCTTCCTGTCTAATCTAAATATATAGAATTAATTTTCCTACAAATTTTAAAACAATCAAAACCTTTATTAGTGGTAAACCAAAATATTAAATGTAAGAAAGAAAAAAAAAAAAAAAAAAGATTGAATAAGCATGAGAAAAAGCAACTTTGAAGCTATAAAAACAAGTTCAAATTACCTTATCCTCAGCAAAATAATCTTAATCCCTGTGACAGCTACAGATCAATTTTCATCTGGAATATCATGAGCTGTTTTTACATCTTTTTCCTGGCAAGAGCTTCTAATATATCAACTGATCTGGTAAAAGAAGCACATTTAGTGAAGACTCAACAGGCAATGTAACATTATTTATGTAGTACC
This sequence comes from Fulmarus glacialis, assembly GCF_000690835.1. NCBI lineage: Eukaryota > Metazoa > Chordata > Aves > Procellariiformes > Procellariidae > Fulmarus > Fulmarus glacialis. Next base: position 783 of record NW_009189683.1, read on the forward strand.
TAAAGTAAAAGACCATTTTGCAGAACAATTAAAAGAACTGCATCCTAGAAAATAACGACGTAAATTTTCTCTGTGTATAGAACATCAATCTGAGCAACAAAAAAAGTAAGGATGGAGAAAAGAAGGAAAGAAGGGCAGTAGCAACAATAATGTGATTTCAGAGTTACTTAAAATAACTTCTATGCATCTTCAGGTCATTTTCGTTATCCTTTGTTACTTTCAAAGATATCTATACTAAAAGGAATTGAAGAAATTAAGGCATAAAGCCCTAGGCCTTATACTTTTATTGAAAATTACGTGCTTTTATTTGGAACACTATAGCGGTCTAGCTGGTAACACCTGAGGCTGTGTGGAACAACAGGACCTTCACTGAAAAAATAATTAACACCATCTCCAAAAAGATTTTTTTTTTTTTCTGAGAAAATGAAACATGTGCTTCTGTTTCTAGCTTTCAAACCACGGGCAATAGGGAGAAACAACCATTTGAAAAACCGCTGTGTTTTGCTGCTGCAGTGCCAGCACAAGGAATACAAGTTGTAAGATACTTCTTTTGGATTTCTAATGACACAGCTGGTGATGTTGGCAAACAGTGAAAGCTAGCAAGAACATTTCAATTAAAAAACCCCAATTAATTACAAACTTGGTAAAAAAATACAAGAAAGAATGTATAAAAATATTCTATGTGTAATTCTTTTTAAAATAATATTGAATCAGTATAGAACCTATCTTCCCAACCATGTCTGCACCTCTTCGTAATGGTCTTGCTGATGTAGTGACATACACAGCATGTTTCAGAAAGAAAAAGTCTGTTTGCTGAAACTTCTCAGATAATAATTTCAACAGCTCTGTTTTGCAATACCCAGGTCACATTGCCTGGGTGATAAGGTAAGTTTCCTGTTGGAAGAATTTTCATACTGATGGAATGCTTTCTTTTTGCCGAGAGGTTCTATATGAAAACATCTTGCTGTCCTTATTGCTGTACATTCACAATCTTTGCACGGGCTCTGGAACTGGTGACCACAGCTAGACAAGCTCTCTGTTTAGGAGATAAAGGTCCCCTATGTAAGCTACGTTGTTAGTGGCATATTTAACTCCAAATTCATACATGGAATGTTCTACAGGATCTTGGGGAAGCTGCCTTGGACCTACAAACCATCATGAAAAAAAACACAACAGAAAACAGTTGTGGTATTACTGAAATATTTGTAAATAATGCTTTTGTTCCTCTTACTGTTATGGTTATAGTTCAAGACTTACATGTAGAATGGACACATCTGAAAGCTGTATCTAGCAGTACATTTTGATATGTCTGACTCATTTTTCTGTCAAAATATGCAGCTGAAATTCTGGCAACTCACAGGAGTAGAATATAGGTTCTCCTTGTTGAACTTCATGAGATTCCTCTTGGCCCATTTCTCCAGCCTGTCCAGTTCCTTCTGAATGGCAGCGTAACCATCCAGTATTTCAGCCACTCCTCCCAGTTTCGTATCAACTGCAAATTTGTGTAGGCTGCACTCTGTCTCATCATACAGGTGATTAATGAAGATGTTAAACAGTACTGGCCCTAGTATGAAGCCCCAGAGAGTTCTAGTGTTTTGCCTCCAACTGGACTGTATGCCGCTGATCGCAACCCTCTGGGACTGGCAGTTCAGCCAGTTTTCAACCCACCTCACTATGCACTTAACTAACACATACTTCGTCCGCTTGTCTGTGGGATGTTATCAGAGATAATGTCAAAAGCCTTACTAAAGTTGAGATAAACAACACCTACTGCTCTCCCCTCACGCACCAAGCTAGCTGTTTCACTGTAGAAGGCTATCAGGTTAATAAAGCATGATTTCCCCCCTTTGTAAATGAATGCTGATTACTCCCAATCACCTTCTTTGGTGGAGAAACATGTATGGAACCAGTTTCCAGGACTATTTTCTCCATCGCCTTCCCAGGTTACAATGGAAACTACAATGAAGTACAAAGAGTAGACTTTCTTTGGTATTTTTAAGAATATATTATAAATTTAAGAGTATCAGTTACACCTCTTAAAAACAGTATCAGACCAAAGGCCTAGCTAACCAAAGAACTGGTCTCTGAAGGTTTCAACAGTGAATGCCCTTGGAAAAAGTACAAAAATTGGTCAAATGCATAGTAAGGCTTCTCCAGAACACTCTTCCAGCCTTCAACAATGTACAATTCATGTGCCCATGTAAACTAATAACATCTACTCCTGTAGTAAGGAATTCCTCAGCGTAACTGCATACTGTGTGAAGAACCACCTTCTATAATCAAAAGAAGTTAACTTATTTATATCTCATTAAAAATGAGCTATGGCTATCTTGGTTGCAAAGTGAACCTGAACCTTGTCCAATGTAATCTGTAAAAGTTGTGTGGGCTGTGAGCTATAGCCTGCAGCTGGCAGCTTCTACAATTCAGAAAACTGTTTGTCAGAAGTGATTCATGAGAATGCAGAGGGGAAGCAGTACAAAAACCTGATAGCTGAATGGTATGATGCGGTTGTATTAGTCGTCACACTAGCACTCTCTCAAGTGGAAACTCAAGGTGTTGCTTCGTCTGGATCCTATTTACTATTGAATTTCTATTGCAGTGCTATTTTCTTTCTGGCTGCCTCTGGCACATATTCTGGACACTAGACTTCTCTCTACTACTCCTCAAAATGAGACTTCCTCATTCAAATTTCAGTATGATTCTGTCAAATCCAAAAGTCAACTATCAAAAAAAATAGTCTGGACTGTCTCCACCTATTTCAGTAGATTTATCAAAATTTGGGATGCTTGTGTCTGTTCCAACCAGCACTGAGAAATGGTTCTACTCATGGTAAATATGAAAAACTCACAATAAAGTTCCAAAAGGTGATTTATTTTTAATTCTCATTAAAACGTACACTTTTCTTACAAATTAAGTAGTGCTGCAAACTCTTTGAACAGATTATAAATTACTGACCAGAAATGCAAAACACAGGAGTGGAGCCTAATCTGTATTTGCCTTCCTCAGCAAAGTATTCTGTGTCCCTTATATCGGGGCTCCTTTCCAGGAAATGCCACTTTGGAAGACCTTTACTAATCAAAGAATAATAAGCACTCTATACTGCTAAAATGTATATAAATATTAAAAATTGTACCCATTTTAGAAGTATTGTTCATAAAGGCAATTCTCCTCTTCTTCAAATAAATTTTGATTTACTTTTAAAACTTCTTTTATTTTTTACTTTATAGACAGGGGAATCCAGAAATTGTGTATCTGTAAACTGATCCCCACGCCTTAATTTGCTGTAAACAAAAGAAATAAAAGACATCATGTATGAATATCACCAAGCACTTATGTAACTATAATTATAATAATTATGTAATTATAATAACAATTGCAAATGGTAAATACTCTCAATGAAAGCTTGATACACTAAAGAAATTAAATTTATGGAAAATAAATATGTCTGAAATAGCAAGGCATAGATAACTAGTTTTCCAAAATAATGCTAAAAATATTAGTCGTCTTACATCGCCTGTATCATATTAAGATGTGAGTCATCGTAACTTATTCCTATAAGACAAAACTCAAAAATTATTTAAACCAAAATCTTAACAGCATCCATTCAGGACAGTATACTTGAAAATAAAATATAAATAGGAGACAGTAATCTAAAATCTTGAGTGACATCCACATTTTTTTCTGTTATTAGTTACTGTCCCTCTCCAGAAATACAGAACCTTATCATTGTGGGGTAAAAGAGGAGAATGTGTCAATATCATAATATTACAGCACTTTAGCATCCAATTCAGTTAGTGAAAGAAAAATGCAACTCTGATCCCTTTGCATTTCTTTTACAAGCTATCTGGCATAAATATTTCTGAAAAGCCAGTGGTAAAGTGAAAAGACACTTCTTACATTACTTTGTACTTTTAGCTCCTCATTTTATCCTCAGTCTCATTGCTTCAATTGTTTGCTTACTTACAGAGGTAAAGAAAAATATTTTGAGGATGTATGAGAGCATTGTGCATATTTTTTCAGTTTGTGGATTTACTTTCTTCTCCTCCCACAATTTTGCCAGAAAAGGAAGACATACTCCTTTTACACCTTTGTCATAAAGTAAGTTGCTATAATCCTTTCAGTCTCCACACTATTACAGGGAAATCTTGATACTGTCTTTATCTCATGAATATGAATTCTACTAATACACATAAAACACAGTGTAATTTTTCCTTAAATTAATATTATACTTTAAAAAAAACCCAACCAACCAACCAAACAAAAAACCCCAACCAACTTTGTGGCAAAAAACTCTCAGAATATTTTCAGAAGTAATCAACTTAAAGGTCCATTGGGATTTAGATCTATTCACGTAAGTGCAAATATATTTGTTTTCTTAATGGAAGTTTGGCTTTAAAATCCTCTTTTAAATTTTAATAGTTATTACACAATTTATGTCTTGTCTTTTAACAATCTCAGAAATCCTGTGCCACTAAATTTGCTAAGAACACTGCGAGGTAAATAACTAATTATCAAATTAATATATCTTAAACTCAAATGATTTCTTATATTAGATACAGCTAGTTAAAGCAAAACGACTGAATTACATAATATTAGTGCATAAATTATCTTGCCACTCGATAATTTTACAAGGACATTATTATGGTATAACTTTACATTTAAGTATAACATTTACAATTATCCATCTCTAAAGGGCTTTATATCATGATAAACATTAAGAATTCACCATTATTCACTATTAGTACAAAATGTTAAATTATATGCTATATTTAAATTTTGAGACTTGAATACTATTGGTGTCTTACTTTGGCACTTGGAAATCCTGCCACATTAACAGGAAATGTTTTATATCAACACTGAAGTACCTTTGCAAAAGAGATTTGTGAAAGAGATAGTTCAACTGTTTATTTGGGGGTTTTAATAGCGAATCTTTACTGGGGATAGTTATGTACTCCAAAAAACAAACAAAAGCCCTCATTTACGTATACTTACCAGTTTAAGTTGGGTTCTTTGTAGCAAATAGTGGCTCTTCCTCGTCTAGATGGTGCTGCTGAGTTTTCTTCTAAAGTTTTGGGGGATTTAGGTAAGGAAGTGTGAGATCGCATACTAGTATTTGTCAGATCTTGCAAAGACTTTCTCCCTGTGAATACAGTAGTTTATATGCCTCATTTTAAATATTTTCTGAATAATTAAGTAAACTTTCAATTCATAATTATTTTTAGTTAGTATTTCTTAATTCAGGTACTTTGGTTACTGCTCCTACTCTAAAGATGCTCAACAAAAAATGGGATAGATGATCAAAGAAAATGCCACTACAGCAGCTTTCAACCTACTCAAATTTGGAGCTGTTTGAGATCTGCCATGGCTCTTGGGACATTTTAAGAAAGCCCCATAGGCACTGTAATTTGCAGCTAGCTGCTTAAGACTCCCAAGAGTTACTGCATTTAAAAAAGCAAACCTGCAGACAGCTCATGGCCTTGAATGCAGCAGGAGAGCATACATGTATAATCCGAACATTCAACCTGTACAAGAGTTCTCTACTACTGCATTTTCCAACTTTATGCTTGCTCTTTGGGCATATGTGCATAAAATGAGCATAGCAAAGTGATTAAGTGAGCCTCCTTATCTTCAAAACTGTATACTACCAAACTATTTACAATGCCTTGTATTTTGAACTACTGAACATGTCCAAGAGGAATGCCCCATAAAAAAAGTAACCAGCCTTGGTAGAAGAAGTACTATTTGTGTCAGCTTTCTGTAATCTTTTAAAAAATCCAGAATGCCGTGTGTGTGTGTGTGTGAATCAATATTTAATTTGGAGACAAATATTTTGATAACTTGGGAGAAATATTGAAATTATTATTTAGCCCACATTTCAAAAAATTTTAAACCATTTATAGATCATAGTCTCTCTGAAAAGCACTAAGATTTAATGCAGACAGCAATCCAAGATGAAATAAATAATCTTAATCTGTATTCCTGAAAAGTTCTTCCAAGACTGTACATTCCTCACTGATACAGGTCAAGTTTTAGATTTACTGTGTCCAGATGAGAACACTTGGAATGTAGTTTTTCAAAGGAACTGAATTTAAAACTCTCTTATCTTCACTTCTTGCGTTTGAACACTTTACCTTAAATCCTCTGTGGATGCTATTGATGTCATAGAGGAAATTCATAGACATTTGGGATAAATGATGAATTTTTTTATTGTGCCTATTTTGAGACTAATAAATTTTATCACTGTATATTTACATACCTGTCAAAAAAGTGAAGATTTTCTTTGTTTATTATAGCATCTGATTGCCTTGTACAGTCTAGCACACACATGCTTAACTGATGGGCAAGCTGATAGTGCTGAATTACTATTGCCCTGTAGTAGAATTCTGTGCTGAGATCAAGTAAAATATCTCAGTGGGTAAGACTGATCATTTCATCAATAGTCTTCTGAAATGTGTTATGCAGAGACATAAAGTCAGAGGTTCTTCATTGGATTTCTGCTAACTTTATTTCTAAATATGAGAGACATATTAAGGTGACTTTGGACTATTTGCAGCAAGTCCCTCCTGATCTATGAAGGCAAAAGAAAAAGCATTGTCTTTTGAAGGAGTTCATTAAGGAAGAGCAATGCTCATTTGGTTTAAATGAGACGGCTCTCCGATCATGAAAAACCTCCCAAGTTTGGCTGCCTCACACATCAATCTTGATGTGTACTAGTTTTAAAGTGAAAGTAAATTGTTATTCTGAGCTTCTCCTAAAGCTTAAGGTTAGAGATCAGGTCAGCTTCTTTTTAAGCAGTAAGAGTTCTGAGACGTCTACGAGTCTGCATCATTTAGGAAAGCTGGATGCGTTTCAGTGTGAATATTCATGTTCACATAGATCTAACTATATAGAGACTTTCATTACAGGAGACTTTCAAGGTATATTTCTAAGTACAGCTCAAGGCAGTGATCAGAAAAGCTGGCATCATCAGAAAGGATGGCATTTCCTTGCTTTCTTTTAATTCAAGATATGGATTTGGATGTAGGATGAAAAATGAACCGGTTTTTGAACTCTGCTTAAAGGGATGAAGATGAAATTATTAGCTTGCTTTTTATGTCAGTAGTCTTTGATACTGCTGATCACAAGGGTTTACTAATTTATCATTAAAGCTAATAAAATTATGGGATCCTTTTTCTACCTTAAAAGAAGGAATCGAAGATGAGAAGATGCAACTGCAAATTATCAGGACTAATACCTCGGACAATGATCTAATTTTGCCAGTATTATTATTCTGTGGTCACGTAAAACATGAGATTTTTTTTGGTCATTGTGTCCTAGCATTCAAATGGAGCCAAGGCAGTATTTGCTTGATAGTTTGGGATTCAAACTATTAATTTGAGCTAGGAAACTGTCTAGGTGTTGGGACATTCTCAGACAATGAAGTAAACAGGAACTTGTTGAGATGTTTATAAAATAGACCCCTCATGCTACAAAACTTCAAAGGTACATTTTAAAGCATATTTAAACTCTAGCATAGACGTTAGTCATGTATTCCTTTAGTTCCTTTACAGTAATTTCATTGTATGATAGAATCTAAACCTATCTTCCAGACTACATTAAAGTTTGATTATTTTCTTAACTTAATGTATCTTACTTAAAAAAAAGGTTGTCACATGAAAGGTTGCTCACAGGTAGATTCTAGAGAAAACCTGCTCAAAGTACTTTTTTTAGATATCAGAATTCCTGTTGAATTGCAGTGTTTCTAAAGAAATACAAATTTAAGTCCACCTATGTTCTCCATTTATGAAGGGAAGTGTAGTTCACTCTTACTTCCCTCGTATAAAAGCTCAAGCTATTGTATCTTTTCTATCCCCAACTTTCTGAATTCCATCACATTCTTTGAAAAATGAATACATGCTCCAATTACAATTGCTCCTCAAGAATGTAGACTACTTACATCTGCCCAACTAAATATCATCTTGGAATATATTGAAAAGTAACAAGGATATTAGTTATCACAATTAAAAAAGATATTGTGACTGATATATGATATAAAATATGAGTAATTTTAGTGATTTTCAGTCTTACATTTTTCCACTCCTGTTTTATCCACTCTAAGAAAGCAATAAGAATAGGATAGTATTAAGAGAAGATACCTTACCACTATTTCAGGCACTACCTAATTCAAAATGCCTTTTTTTTTTCTCACCTATACACTTACCATGACAAGGTGTCAGAGTCTTTTTGTAAGTCTCTTTAGAAATATGATCCAGTTTTTGTTCTGCTTTTCCAGCATCCAGTGCTTTATTATGATCATTTTCCCCACAGATTTCAGAGTTTTTCAGTATAGGGAAGTTCATGGAAGCATTGTGGTTATCAAGAGCTGGGAGCTCCACATTGGAAAGACCTTCCTGGAAAAAGCTATCTACATTTAATGGCATATTCTTAGAACATTCGACAGGTAAGAATTTTAAAAATTCTGATTTTTGAACCGTAGGCTTTAACTTGCTCATAAAGGAATCTATCTCATGAGGGACTTCCTGGTCATCCAAAATATTCTGTCCCTCCTGATGAATATGCCTGAAATAGTTTTTGTCTGGTCTGGTCTCAGTAATATCAGAACTAAACCTCTGTTTGTGCTTTACCTGATTATCAGGAGAATTACTAATATGGGGGGGTTTATTTGCTACTGATGAAGAATCTACTTTCTTTAACATATTAGCATCATCATCAAGTTGTTCTTTAGCTTGTGGTGTATTCACAGCTACACCATTCTGAGTAACTAACACCATTTGCATTTGCTGAGTTTCAGTTACTTTATTTCCATGAACAGCCTCTGCATGCAATGCATCCTTATTTCTTAAGTCTTCATTTTTACAAAGTGAGAACTGTGTAAGATTTTCTTTCGGTATTATATATGCTTTCCGGCTAGCTTTTGCCAATGTACGTTTTAATCTGCCTGGCGAAAAATGGCTACTCTTTTGGTCTACTTTCTGAATAATTTCATGAATTCTGTCACTTGCAGTTCCTCCACTTTGTCTGTAACTACTTTTTTTGTTGTATTTGCTCTTTATAATATTCTTCTGGTCTTGTTTTCTCTTGCTGTCAGGTTGGTGTATCTCTGTTTGAGACTTTTTTGAAATATGTTCTCCATATTGCCCATTTTCCTCTCTACAGTATTTTGCTGTATTCGTTTTAGAAGGGTTTTGAAAAGTTTTCATGTTTATTTTTGGTCTGCTATGTTTATCGTTAGCATGCAGAAAGTCCCACTGTAAAGGCAATACATTGGAAGTGTTATCTTGCAATGGTAAATTTTCAGCACAATAAAATCCTGGTGGGATCTTGTTAATAGACGTGTTTGAGTCTGCTTTTTGTATTTTGCTTTCCATGTCTTCAAACATTTCTGAGAAAGATTCTTTATTTGTCTCCTGTTTTCTTGGACTCATTAAGGTAACCTGATATGTCCTCCTAGTATCTTCAGCTTTACTTGGACAATTTTGTGCTTGATAATATTTGCTGGTATTTAGCAAACTCTGTTTCCCTA
>NW_009189683.1:10336-16494 GCF_000690835.1 Fulmarus glacialis
TGTAGGTAGCTGTTCTGTCTGACTTCGGAATAGTTGAGTTTGTGAGTCAGTAGTTTTTGAAACTTCACTATTGTCAGCCCTAGCGTGCCTTTCTTCTGCACACAAATTTGAACTGACTTCAGTCTTGCTTTTAATTTTCTCTTTATCCTTCTTAGAATATTTTACTTTTCTGAAATTTGCTAATATTTTATCAGAATTGGCATTACTATTTTTATTTCGGGGTAATTTATCTTTGTCTTTCGCTGTAACTGTGAGTAGTTCACCCACATCACTGGCGGTCAACTCCATATCAGCATCATAAACAGTTTCTTCAGGCTTCATCTTGTCAGTAAAAAGCAGCTTCTTAAAATCTATCTTACTTTCATTGCTAAATTTAACAGGTGAAGGAATAATGCGAGAGAAGTCACTTGAACTTTCCTGCAAATTCGTGTCATTAGTGTTGCTGCCACTATTGATACCATGATGAGGCAGATTATTTGAGCTATATTTTTTAACAAAATCCTTTATATTAGGCTGAGTTTTTGACTTATGAAGTACTGCATGTTTCTTTCTTTCAGTCACATTTCCACAGAATTGCAATGAACTATCATTACATTGTTTTGTAAGCTCCTCAAACCGTCTTAAAGATTGTGTATTTTTGACATGAGTCAGGAAGGCCCTATTGCAAGTTAGTTCTGTGCATAATTGATTTTCTGCAAAGAGAAAAAATTCAGCAGCTTGGGAAAAGAAAGAATAGAGTATAGTTATCAGAATAAGATAGATTACTGAAGGTTGGACCAGAAGCATGGAAAATTACAAACTGATTTTTTTTTTTTTTAAACTGAATACACACATTCTGTGGTTAAACACACATTCTGAATACACACATTCTCCTTAAAAGTTTAGTTAACTAGAGCTAATTTCATATTTTACCAAAGTTGGTATGTATAAAATTGGGTATAAATAAAAGTATATTTTTCTATAACTACTTCAGTTATTATTTGGTTATCTTATCAAAGTTTTGTTCTGTTCATATTAATTTTGTTACAGTTCAGCTGTGTTATTTCAATGAACATTATTCTACAAGTGATTGTCAGGACACCTATACTTACGGGTGAGCATAGAATCATCATAGAATCATAGAATAGTTTGGGTTGGAAGGAACCTTTAAAGGTCATCTAGTCCAACCCCCCTGCCATGGGCAGGGACATCTTCAACTAGATCAGGTTGCTCAGAGCCCCGTCCAACCTGACCTTGAATGTTTCCAGGGATGGGGCATCTACCACCTCTCTGGGCAACCTGTGCCAGTGTTTCACCATTCTCATTGTAAAAAAATTCTTCCTTCTATCTAGTCTAAATCTACCCTCTTTTAGTTTAAAACCATTCCCCCTTGTCCTGTCACAACAGGCCCTGCTAAAAAGTCCGTCCCATCTTTGTTAGAAGTCCCCTTTAAGTACTGAAAGGCTGCAAGGCTCCCCAAAGCCTTCTCTTTTTTTATTTAGCATTCTAGCATTATTTTTATATAGCATTCTATTTTTTAATAGTTTATTACAGTTTAGGAATCTTACTATACATTCTGTATTGCACATCAAGTAATGAATTATTAAATACTAATTCTCAGATAGCTCTGAAAAATAAATCACCTGTACAGGAATACATCATACCTTTTAAAAATATATTTTTGTCAACAGTTGTTTCCACCGGGTCTATTTCAATTAACTTTTGATTATTTGTACCAGAAGGCAATGATAATGCATACTTGACTTGATCTGAATTCATTTCCTTTGACAAAACAGTGGTACACTTATAAGAATTTGGTATCTCACACACAGAAGGGCTATCTTGCTGTTTTGCATTAGCTGTTGCAATTAAAGGAAGTTTCACTGGCAATTCTACAGATCTGAAAAGAGGAAATTTTACTGTGAAGATTTTTATTACATTTTATGCCATAACATTCAATTGCTTAAAACATTCCCTTAATAATGTATAAAAGCAGAAAACAAGAACTCAAGTATGAAATCTGGTTCTATCTTAGGGGTAAATATATTTTTTGTGACAGAGAATCCTGTTTTGTGCTGGTGACATCCCATGAAGAAAGAAGTTATTCAAACACAAGTTTTGTCTACCACTCTCTCTATATATAAATTCCAAGTTTCAAATAGGTAATTTCTGCATTAGACAGGAAATTGTTTCTCATTACCTCAAAAATACCTAGGACAATATACAAAGATGAGTTGTAAAAAAATCCACAGACACTTACCAACTTCCGCGTTTAATATAACCACCTACCTAGCAGACTGACATGTACTCTTGAACTGGTCATCAGTAGGGCTATTTGGACCAGCTGACAGAGGAAGAGAACTCTGAAGATTCTTTCAAAAGAACAACAGTGGGGAAGTAGAAACAGTTGAATATTCTTTTATATTTTAAGTATCAGAAATATCCACAGCAAAAAAAAAAAATGAATGAGCAAAAAATAGAAGTACTGATGAAAGGTGCATGATATTCAAACACACACAATAATTTTAAAGAAAAGTATTTTGTAGCAAAACTTATAAAAATCTGTAACCTACTTGCATCCCAAAGCAACGTATAGACTTCTTTAATGTAGCTATATCTAATGCAAAGTGCATTATACACACAGAAGCACAGAGCAACTGTTTAGAACAGACAATAAATACATTATTTTTTTAAAAAATTAACTGTAAATTTGCCATGACACAAGGACTAACATGGACTATATTTTCTCGTAAAGTTTCCACATGCAAGATATTTATTGCAGCACTAAGCAAGGAAGGCAAGTAGCTCGCTCATTAGTGAAGAATACCACATATTGAAGTTCTATGCTTTTTTTTTTAACCACATGACTTCATCAGAGCTAACTCATATTTAACTTTTAGACACTTTGTAAACAAGATTAAATCCTAAATTTTTAGTGCAAGCAACAGCAAAATTTAATTGATTTCACTAGACTAGGGTTTCATCCCAAGTTTTAAGGAATTGGGGTAAATGTTTTAAAATGCATGTATGATTTCAACATCGCACTCATTTAGATGCTTTGAAAATATTATCCTGGAAAATAAGCTCAATATGGTAATAGTTCAAAAAACATCTTACCTCAGAAAGACTGCTTATTTCTATTGCATTTAAGAGGTTATAATTCAAAAATGCTTCTATTTCTATAAGAGTTTTATTCTGCATGTAAAAGAAAAAGTAATTTCAGAATATACTTTAAGTGGCTTCTGGCTTAAGAAAAGACAAGATATAAAGGTGAATCTACATTGTAATTTTTTTTTTTTTTCCCCCACTCAATTGAGCACAAACTGATTTTTAATACCATCTCAATACTTATAAATATAAAGGTGAAACTGACACTAAAATAGCTATGGATAGACATATACGCTGATGGACAAAATAGTAAGTACAAAAAAATCCTATGAAAGAAAAACCAAACATGAATACTATGCTATCAGATGATATAGCTTCACAGATCTGAGATGTACATTTTAAATCACCATCTTAAGAAGCAATATTAAGTTTCCAAAAAAGATAAAAGCTTGGTTTAGCTGATCTAAGTTTAAATGATATTATTTGCAGCGTACCAAACAGTTTAGTTTTCGATGAAGCAACATATTATGAAGCTGCAGCTTTTCTACTTTCTTCTGAAGAAAAATCTTCTCATTCTTTAGCTTCCGAGAATTTTCTTTCTCCACACTCAAAGCCACAGCTAATGCTTTATTATTTTGTTTTAAAGATACTTTAAATATAGATGAGTTATCTAAAGGAGACAAAATCATATTATTTTTAACAGCTTCAATTCCAGGCCCTCTCTGCATGAGCTATCACTGTATAACAACATTTTTACCTGTAGGTTTTGGTGGAACAATAGCAAAGCCTAACACTTTCTAATATAAAACTGTTTCTGTTGGCTGTCATTCTGATGTCTACTCTGTCAGCTTCAAGTTCAAGTTTATTTCATGCACGGATTCTGCTCTACTCTGGATTTTTTAAAATAAGGTTATTTTAAGAAGAAAGCATTTAAAAATGGATAGTTTCACAGGCATAAAAATGTTTCCAAATTTCTAAAAAACAAATATAACTTTTACAAATTATAACATTCAAACATTTTGAGCATAAGTGTGAGTTTTGACAACAGAAAGAAAAAAAGCTTTAAGTTAGAAATATATCTTCCACTGTCCTAATGAAAACCTGCCTACTCATATCTACTACAGAATGTTTTAGGAACTTAACTTTTTTTTTCCAGTGACACTGCATATTACCAAGATGATTTTTTTTGCCTCACATTCATAGTATACACAGAGTTAACTTGAACTCAAGGTAGAGACAAGTCTGACCATACTCTTTCATAATACAAAAAGGAGCAAGGTTCGCTTGAAATCTGCTCCAACTACATCTCTTCGTTGTCTTATGTTATTACTTCTGTGATCTGTGATGCAAAATTTGCAAGGCCTTATTTCCTTGCTTTGGTAAACAGGCAACAACAGCGGAACCTTGTTAATCCAAACATTATGCTTTGAAATTACTATTCAGCTTAGTGAATTATTTGTATTATTGCAGTATGGAGATTTCTAAAGGACATTAGTATTATTCATCTAATACTGTTTATTTTTCACTGAAAATTAGTATTTTTGACATAAAGGCACAATAAGTTCAAATATATATATATATGTATACGAACAACAACAAAAATATAAATATGTATATACAAACAACAAAAATTCTTGCCACACCAATCACAGAAAGAGAAGCAGAAGTCAACATTCACTTAACCATGCTGCTTGAATTAGAGAGCTCTGAAATAGCAGTGTTTCACTACATTTGTAGTTTCCCTACCTTTTGCAGAAGAGGATCTGAGATGTTCCATAGTGGTGTTTTTGTCAGAGCCAGAAACAAAACCCAACCACCTACCACGACAAACCCATGTTTGAATTTAATCCTGACTTACTGAGAAAACAAAGCACCTTCTGGCAAGTGATTAAATCAGCAGATTAATATTTGTAGTTTTCCTTGACTCAGTAAATGACTCAATGAAGAATTTTATATAAATCCCATTTTGCAAATGGGAATACTAGGTATTTTACTATAGCAACTATATTTTAAAAGGTAATTGATTTTACTCATTTTGGTACCTCAGACGCCCCAAATGGACGTGGACATGGATGTTAAAAATGCACTTGAGTACACTCTTTTAAAAAACACTGACACACCAAAGAGCAACCACTGAAAGTACTCGGAGAATTAGATAAATAAACAACTTATAATCATGTGTTTTAACTTTCAAACTCTCCTAAAATTCTCAACATACTACATTAATATTTTTAACAGGCAGTAATTCAGCAAATCACATTAAATACAATTACTATTCCTTTTGAAGTCATACATTCTAAGTACAGTAAATGGTTTCAGTTTTATTTTAACAGGACTTACTTATTAATTTAGTTTTGATCTTAGATGCTAAAGAAGCATTCCGTTTTGCAGCTTGTAATGTTCCATCCCTCTTCTTCATATGTGCTTTAACAGCATCCGAAGTGAAAATGGTAGATGATTTTGCAGTTGCTTGTTTATCCATCATCAGAATGAACCTGTACACTGTCAAGAGGAATTCCCAAATAATACATGATCTTTCTCACACTTTTAAAAATTAAGTTTCATTACCTCTTACCAGGGTTTGTTATCTCTGAAGCTGAGAAAATTGCTTCAGTCTTTACCTTTGTTCAATTAATTCAAACAGGTTAATGAATTGTAGATAATGTAGATAATTTTAACTACTAGAATTCTACTACTGCAGAGTGGCAAAATATTTAGTAAACATGAAGACTAAAAGGATCACAGATTTTTGATCTTGTCCACTCCCTCAAGCTATCTATCCAAGTTTACACTTAAAAGGGAAAAAATCCAAGGTTCTACCACTTCACAATATGACCAGACCAGCTTTTGCTTTGTCAGGACAAATTTTAAATCGAAGCACCTAAATGAACTGCGTTATAAATGCTCTAAATTTAAATAAACAGCGAGAGAGACCGGCCCGCCAGCACAGGTAGAACAGGGAGTGGTGTCCCAGCAAACCGCTTCGAGGAGGCAGGTCCCGCCGGCCCTCGGGTCTCTCTCGTCCTCACAGGCGACAGGCAGCGCCAGCGCCCGCTCCCGCCTCGCCCCAG
>NW_009189684.1:0-22831 GCF_000690835.1 Fulmarus glacialis
GTGTCGTCTGCAAACTTGCTGAGGGTGAATTCTTGAATCCTAATAAATCGTTACAGTCTTCAGAGGTGTTGTATACTGAAAACTTCTCAAAAAGAAATGTGAGGAGTGAACATTTATGGTATGAGGATACTAGCTCTTCAAGAGCTTTTAATTGCTTAGGTTGTTCATTTAGTATTGACTGTTTGGGCATAAAGCAACAGGTAATTAAAGAAAAATTACATTTGGCTACAGAAATAGCTTTTTTCTACTGTTTAGTTGGATGTACGCTTTTTGTCCTTTGTCCATCCTGCTCTTTCCAAGTTTCTTGACTCCATTAGTGAACTTAGGCTGAAGTAAGATGAAGACAAAGAATATATTTTTCCCATAAGAAATTTGCCATGCGTACACACCAAAAAAATCCAGTAAATTTGCTCTTAGAATATTGTTTTTCATGCAGGTCACATTTGTGGATGCTGACAAAGCTTCTCTCACTTTCTGATAAATTTACTTCCGTAAAATCCTATTTCTGGTATAGCACATTTAGTTAATTTCTTGAAACCAGATCTTGAATTTTGAGGGAAGGTGAATTTCAGATTTGCATAAATTAACCTCTGAAACAGATGAGTTTGACTTCAAGTGCTAATGAAGTCACATGAGAGTTAGAAATAAAATTTAATTCTTGTTTTCCTGCTCTCAGTAAATGACACAATCCAGCTGTATTTGTTGCTTGGTTTGCATCATATACTCTTTTTTATTTTGCATAGCTATATGCGGATACGAATACTGGGGCTGTAGATGGGTTCTTCTGGTAAACAACGTTTTTTGTTCTAAGCCTTCATTTAAATGTTATCTCTGGAATACATCTTCTGTGGGGAAAATAAAGAGAGTAAAAGAATTTTCCAGTAGCTCTGCAGCAAGAATTGTCTGCAGTTCTGCGTTGCTTATCATCTGGCTTGGTAAAAAATATCAACAGATATATTGCATGCATGCTCAAGAAATCAAATGAAAAAAAAAAAGACTTTTAAGTTTTCCTCGCTGCATATGGTACAGTGGGAGGTGGCACTCTGTAACTTTAATAATAAGCTTACTGCCTTTTATTGTATGCTACGTTGCCACAAATGAAACTCAAATTCAGGCGCAATCTTGTTAGCCCAAGCTCCAGCTCATTTATGTAATCAACACTGTACTTGAGCAACAAGCAATTTTTCCTGTGGTAAATAATACACTTTTTTCTTAGACTCACAGCACTGTTGTTTCTGTGGTCAGTCTGTCTGTAATTTTATCCATCTATCTTAACTCCTATGTGCTTTAATGCTCCCATCTCTGTGTTAGTGAGATGCCAGATGAGAAGGGAAATTTATCATTTGTGAAAGAGCATCACTTGTGGAGTATACACGTTTTGTTCGAGATGCCAAATTGATAGCACTTGAGAGAAGCTTTCGAAATTAAAAGAAAAGGTGCAGCATAGAGACTTTACAAAAGTGAAGATTTCCATATAGTGCTTTGTAAATATGTCACGAAAGAATCAGCTTGAGGGCTAAAATGGTAGATCGGCCTCTTCTGAGTTCAACCACTGACATTTTTCGTAAGAACTTCCAGGAAACTTGTCATTCTGCACTAATTCAGTCATATAAGCACTTCTTCAGGAGGTCCATATTCCTTCTCTGCATGATGCAAACGAAACTCATTCATTTCAAGTCAAAAAGCCATCAAATACAGTTTTTACAAATGAGAAGTGAATTGGCTGACATTTGAAGAGAATGAACATTTCCCATAAAAACTGAAAATATCCCGAAAGAATAATCTGATCATTTTGCCAGAAAGTGGTTCTGTGGCCTTTGAATTTAAATGGTGGCTGCAGGGGAAAAATCCAGCATTGTTTTAACACAGACAGAAGTTTGGGAACTCACTTATGTATTGGTTAACCCATACTAGTGGAAATAACATCGTAACATGCTAGGATTAACACTAGATAACACTGTACCGTGCTAGGATTTTTTTAATTTGATCACAAACCGATGCCCTTAATTGATATGCTGACTGTTGTTTGACGGAAGAAGATAGTATCCTTGATGGTCACTAACTTTACAAGAGTTTATATAGTTGCATCCAAGCTGCATTCGTAAGTAATACAATAAAAATTCTTCTTAACTTTAATTATTAATGTTATTTTGTTGGAAACAATAACTGGATCTCCTGGGATTAATTTGACATGATACAAATGCCAAGTAAAAAGACATTTAATTTTTTAAATCTTAATGATTCTTATGTAACTTTTAGAGCGGGGCCCTGGGTGTTGGCAGAGCAGCAGACTAAGCTTTGAATCAAAGCCTAAATCTGCACCGGGGCTGAGCGTGCCACGCTCTACCCAGCTCCGAGGTCCCTGGCTTGCAACGAAATGCCCAGGTCTTAGCAAAGGCAGGTGCTCTTTGCAGCATCGGTTGGGTGCCCAGATGATCAAAATTCATCATGGAGATCCGGGAGGTGCCCGGGGACATCAGGGGCATACCACAGCTGTTCCTTAAGCCACAGAGGCTTAAATCTTCTCGCTACTTGCCCTTCAGGTGTTCCAGGGAAATTTCGACAACGACACGCACCGTAAGAACGTCATCGACCCTCCGATCTACGCCCGGCACGTTCGCATCCTCCCCTGGTCGTGGTACGGCAGGATCACCCTGCGGTCGGAGCTGCTGGGCTGCACAGCGGAAGACTGAGGCGGATCTCCGTTAGGCATCACGGCTCTCGGTGTAGCTAAAAGTCCCTCCGTAGAAGAAACTGTGCAAAGCCTGTAGGATGCTGAGTGGGTTTTTCATGAACAAGTGTTCATTTTATGGTAGGCCGCTAACTGTCTTTTGCAAGGAGGTCTAAGCCTGCCCTTTAAATGATCCAATCCGATTTTGTCCTTGAAATCTGTTAGTGTTGTCCCTTCTGCTGTGGAATTATCTTTCTAGTTATCCTTTGAGTTGTTCACACTAGTTGAAACGTGTTAGGGAAAAACAGCAGCATCCTTTTTACAAGGGAAGAGAAATAGCATGACAAAGCTCATTTGCAGCTTTAGAAACATTGGGCTGACGAGTTCTCCATAAATCATACTGTCATCTTACTTGCAAAAAGTGATACTGCAGCTTTTAGCAATAAGTTTACTTGGGGATGACTGCATTATAGTAATTGTGCCTATCAAACACTGTCAGTATTTATGACATATATTTTGGAAGATGTGGTACTGTAAAACACAGTACCTGTGATATTACAAGCTACCTTTCATCACTTTCATCTGAACAGCAGAGTCCACGCACCTGAAAAGTTTGCCTAACTAACCCCATTTTCCTTCTCTATTTTGCATGCTATAGACATAACCGCCATCTTTTCTGTTTAGTATCACCGCTAATGTTATTTTCCTTGAAAGAGGTGACCTGTTTGCATATGGAACAAAATCTGCTATCGGTATATTATGAAGTTAATGAATTTGCCAAAGTTTTTTAATTCTGCTTGAGATGCGCTTTTTCAAGGGGGCTGAGATGAGACGCCAGGGTACTTGTGGTATCTCATCTTAAGTACCCACACAGGCAAAGGCACACAGCGCATGGGAAATCCTGAGCCCGTTTTGTGACTTGCCCAGGGGTGAGCACACAGCCCTAGACGCAGCTGCCTGCCTGATTACTTCTTTCAGAAACCTCCCTCATTTCTGTCAGGAGGTAAACGCGGGGTGAAGGAATCAGGTGCTACAAGACACGCAGGAGGGATGACTCCCTTACTGCCACGAAGCCCTCTCGGTAGGCTCTTCTTACAGTGGCGGTCGCAGCCTTCCTCCCAGGCATGAAGGCAAGAGGTGTCGTAGGAGTTCATCCCTCCACCCCCAACTATGTCTTTTCAGACATATGCCGGTGAGCCACGAGGAGGCTGATTTTTGTCATGTCTCATCTACAGAAACGCTTCATACACGCCATGTTGTTTTAACAGCATGATAGCCAGCAAGGACCACAGTTCAAAAAGTAGGTTTTAGGAGGAAAAGTGGAGCAGTAGGGGGGACATTCTCCCCCCATGCCTCAGTTTCCCCTGCTGATGGAGAGAAGGGTTCCAACCTTTGTAAAGCACTCCCAGTTTCTTTGGAATAAGGTGCTCTACGATTATGTTAGTGTAGCACCGAAGTCTAAAAAAATCCTGGGACGAGGAGCAAGGGGACCTTTTATCTGTTACCCGAAATAACAGCATTTGGGATTACTGCCACCCTTTTAATTTCATAACATGCTGATGTGGAGAGAGATAGAGAGAGATATATACAGCTGCATGTTTTAGCAAATGTCACAGAACTTATTTTTTGTCACTGTTACGTTCTCACCGAAACACTGAAGTATGAACCTGGGCGCTGCTTCCCAGGTAAACAGCTAGCTGGCCCACAGTCCGCAAAGGGCAAAGTTTACTTTGGAAACAAAATGGTTTGGATTTCAAAAACCTGCATTTAATCACACATTCTCCACCACAGACAAAATATATTATCCATTGAACTGTGAAAGACTCTAGAATAGCAGCCAGGAATTTTACATACAAGAATTGGGGATATATTGGTGGCGGTTTTCTGATAGTGTCATTTAAACTGTCACATTTTAACAAACAGAACACCCTGCCTCTATAAAATGACTTAATCCTTAAACTGTATTTATACAAGTATTTATTTTATAAGGCTTAGACATTTAAAGACTTCTAAAGAAGAGTCTTGTAAAGGTAAAAGTATGTGTAAGAAATGTTGAGGTCCTGTGCAACACTGCTAAGTTTGTTCTTTATTTTTTACTTTGTGCTGCATAACAAAAGCCACTAGACTGTTACTGTCTTGTCTGTAACTGTGTTAACAGCATTCCTTAATGATGTATATATGGAATGGTCTTCAAGCGTAGTGAGCGATTTTAAAGAGAAAGTCAATCCTGATGGTACTTCTGAAGAGCAGAAAAATTCTGAATCATGGAGGACAAATTACCTATTGCCCATGTTTTGCACTTTAGGCTCTACAAAAAAAAAAAAAAAAGTAGTAATATTTATCTCTTTAGGGCACACACAATATTTAAAGAGGTCCTAAAACATTTTCCTGTTGTGGGAGAGCAATTGACCCTGAATTTAATTACAGATATGAAGAATAGCATGTAGCTATTTCACTAGTTGACTGTACCCAAAAAATGGAAGGCCATTTCTGAAAATTAGGTTCCCTAGTTTATCAACTTGTTTTAATGTTCTTTTGAAATACTTGTTCTGTGTTCTTAAGTGATTTTTTTCATGCTATTAATCTTTTACAACTTCAATTTTGGTTTTGAATTAATCTTTTCTTGGTTTAGTAATTTAATTGTTATCCATTCATCTGCATATAAAAATAGCGTTGTCATGATACCTAACATAGTAATTTTATTTTGTATTAGAGTCAAATATTTTCATCCTTATGTCCTGTGTCAGCTTTCATCTGCCAGCAGTCTTCACAACCTGCAAAGAAAGCTCCATATCCATTGTGATAATACTTTGTGATAATGCATAAAAGAATCATATATGTGATGCCCTTACAATTTCAGCCTACATACTGGGGCTTTTTCTAATGAAATTATTCCTTAGCTACCAAGAAGCTTTCTTTAAATGGCATTGTGCAGCCATAGTATCAAATTCTGCTCCCAGTGTCATCAGTGTAAGTCTGAAATAACTTTCGATTTCTGTGGAATACTTCAGATTTAACAAAACAGATAAGAATCAGATTATGGTCTAGAATTAAAATTCTTCCCTTTAATTTTATTTTATTGTCTTGGTGAACACCATGGACATAAGGGACAAGTTATAAATTAACACAACTGCACCCTCCCAGTGAAAGCAACTGGCATCCCAAAACCAGAAATAAGTGCAGGATATGTCCCTTTAAGAGGGGATGGAGAAACACTCTGAAATGATCCTTGACTTCTGTATTGATTGTATCAATGGCATTGAACAAGACTGAAAACGTTCTCCTAATTAAACTTCACCCTGAACCAGTCAAGTATTTGTAGGCAGACTTCACCTTTCTGTAGCTCTGCAATGTGCTATGTTTATAGCCTGGGAAATAAAGCACCGGCACGAGGCTCCATTTTATCTGTGTTGTGTTAAGGGCTTATCACGTTAACTGGCTCTGGTTTTGAGGTTGACTTTCTCTTTTGGAATGGCTGCATACAAATTAGTGTCAGTTTTGAAGACTAAGGATACTAAATAAGTGTATCTTTGCTATACAACAAATATGAACTATAATATTCAGTGCTGGCTTCTGATGTGTCAGTAAGTACAGAAGTATCTCGGACACAATGACCTTTGCAACCTTTCAAGCTGTGTAATATTCAAATGGTTTTGTATATACTTAAATCATGTAGAATGATGTAAAACCAGTATGACCTTGTCTAGTCTTCAAACTTAACAATAAAACTTTTGAAAAATGAGGTCATTTTTGAAGCACTTGTATTGCAATACCTTGAAGGAGATGCAACTTATCTCAGCCTCACTGGCAGCAAATGCGGAGCAGAGATATGATGCGGCATTTTCCTGGATTCATTCGCAGGGTCTTTGTGGTAGGTAAGTTTGTTTCTGGCAAAATCAGCTGTGGTGCTGCACTCCCTTCAATGTGTTCCCTTTGTTCTTTCAGATAAAAAAGCAAAGGTTTGAATGAGTCTAAAAATATTCTTCTATCTTACTGCTCTCTGAATGAGCACCAGAAATGTAAACTGACAATTTCATTTCCTTTAAGTCAAATTTCTTGGGGTATTTATCAATCCCTATCCTCTCTTCTCCACTCCTGCATAGGCAAAGTAATTTCCGAAAAGATAAAGAGCGGCTGCCGCGCAGACCCGCTGTGAGGCTTCCAGCGGAGATGCCAAAGCAGGGCCGGTGCTTGCTCACACCCTCGCCTGTCTTCGCTGTTTTTTGCTGTACAGCCCACTTCCCGAAGTTTCTTAGTTTAGTTAACTGTATCATTTCAATTTCTGAAGAAGCCTAGAGGTTAAAGTAGCGCATGGAAAAGCCATTCACTCCCGATTTTAAACATTGAGATTTTTTTAAAGTTTTGTGTACCTATGAGAGATGGAACTTCAGTGGTTTACTTCTTACTGATCCAGAACAAGCTCAGAGATATACATGCTTTTGTTTCAAACCCATTTCAGCTTGTGTCCTTTCAGCAAAAATTGCCTTTTAGAGATAAAAACCATCCACGAGTATACACTAACGACAGGTACCTTGTCTGCCGAACGTGCGGTCTGAACACTAACAGCGTATCATCTTTCAACAGAAAAGTAACAGAAT
Source organism: Fulmarus glacialis (assembly GCF_000690835.1). Lineage (NCBI taxonomy): Eukaryota > Metazoa > Chordata > Aves > Procellariiformes > Procellariidae > Fulmarus > Fulmarus glacialis. Next base: position 7,270 of record NW_009189684.1, read on the forward strand.
TGATGTTGCAATTTTTTCTGATGACATATCTCTACCGGTCATAAAAATGAGAATATAATGGTGCACACAAAAAGAGCGAAGTGTGAATGATGGCTGAATAGTAGCACTTCAATCATAAATTTCTGAAAATACATGTCTTGAATCCTTCTGACTTTTAATTATAAATTGCAACTCTTTCATGAAACATGAGGCTTGTTCCTGGAGAAATGAAAAGTGATTTTTCCTCCCATTCTTCATAATGCAGATCCCCAGGAACTCTAATGAAGACAATGAGAGAAAATAACGAGTAATTCTCTTCAGAATAGCAACTATTTATCAATGTCCATCCTCCCATACCTGTTGCTAATGAACTCAAGGGATTAACATGCATATCAACACTCTACATCATTATGAAATACGTAGTCTCTGAAACTTCTGTGGTAAATACAATGACACACACTTTGTACCTTAGATTCAAATAACAGGAGGTTCATCTGTTCCCTTAGTGATCACTAAGTGACCTGTGATCACTTAGCCTTATAAAATAAAATAGGACAAAATAGAAGATCATTTTACTGATGCAACCTTTTTATTTTCTTTTTTTAAATTTGCATAATTTTCTTAATAGAGAAATACACTTTAGGATGTGAAAAACTGCTTTAAGTTAAGAGTATAAAACATAAAAGGCAGACTTGTATAAATCTTTGCGTAGCTTTATAACTGCATTTATCGCAAATTATCTTTCAATGATACATAGCAGTATCAGCATTTGGGGACCTGTAAATGTATATATTTAAATGCCTCTGAACACCAGAACATGGAAACACATCTTGGTCTCACAATTTAACTCCCTGAGAGTGTAGCAAAATATATTTTACCAGTATATGTTAGTAACAATACCAGTTGTGTTTTCATATATAGTATATATCAATTTAGAAGTAGACTCCACATATATAGGAATGTATGGGAAGCACAAACAACCTAGTGAAATACAGGCGAGGCACAGTGAATGGAGAGAACGGCCAGAGCGCAGTCTGTTCATCACAATAATGTTCCTGATGCTGCTTTCTCGCTGGTTTACAAGATAATGCATTGTGGTTATCTGAGGTTGCACATCAGATGATAGGTCAGTAGACATTTCTGATGGCCACATGACTAGATGAAGGATATCAGCCCTCAAAAGGTGGTAGGAAAGGTCACTAAACATTTGCATCAGATTGGAAAATCAAAAGCAGACTAAATGAGTATCTGGAAAGACGGTGGTTTTCTGGGATGTTGCAAGAGGTCAGTAGGAGCTGTAGAGAAATGTATTGTATTGCCTTGACCACAATAAATTCAATTAAATGGGGCATATTTATGTTGGGCATAAAATATATATGTGATCCATTGAAGCAGAGTCAAAGGCCCCTTTAAACACTTACAAAAGTGTCAGAAAATACGACATAGACACTATGTACTGATACACTATGGACTTCAGTACTGGGTCTGGCTGGGATGGAGATACCTTTCTTCACTGCTGGGAAGGAGCTTTAGGGGAAGGTAGCCATTGTTTGGAGACTGGCTGGGCATCCGTCTGCTTGTGGGAAGTGATGATTGATTGCCTTTGAAACATTTGGTGGCTTTGGGGTTTTTTCCCCCCCCTCTTTCCTTCACTCATTAAACTGTTTTTATCTCAACCCGTGAGCTTTGTCACTTTTGGTCTTCCTATTCCCTACCCTGTCCCACTCGTGGAAGAGAGTGGCCCAGCAGCTGTATGGGGTTTAGATGATGTTTGGGGTCAGCCCACCACAACTTCAAATGCAAAACATAAGTCATATCTGGGGTCTAGAATTATGCACACTGAATTGTATAGAAAAATATTTTGTTTGAATCTTCTTTCCTCACTTTTTACATCTGTGGTATTTTTCTCTTGAACAGTGTTGCCTTTACTGTTTTTGACTTGAAGAAATTCCGTTATTGCATGTGACTTGTATTACTGTGACAGGTTCACAGCTTCAGTAGAGAAGGCACTGATAGAGAATTTTTGAGTAAGCAATTAAACCAGGCATTGCTTATGTGAATATGGTGTGTACATTTTTGTACTTTTTTTTTTTTTTTTTCCTACAGGCCAATGTCATCCACTTTGATTCAAATAGGTCTGGGAATAGGGAGAGCAAAGAGGAAGCAGAAGGGTGATTACGCTTTCCATATTGTTGCAATACCTGTAGCTCCCTTTAATATTTATAGAACTGCCCAGATAAATCCAGTGTGCATCAGGAGACTCATTAGTGGGCCTAACAGTTAATTCCATTTCTAGTGAACCTTTTGATGTGGGTAAGATCAGTGATGGTTTGAGTGTATTGTCCCTTCACTCACTATTTTCTTCCATTTCTTGCAGAACAGACTGGAGAAGTTAGGATTTGTTGTACGGAAACCACACCTGCTAGATGTCCTGTTTCTGTTTCCAGGATTTGTGGTTGTTGTGTAATTTTAGGAGTAATTTCCTGTTGTGTACACACAGAATTGTAGAATCATAGAATGGTTTGGGTTGGAAGGAACCTTTAAAGATTATCTAGTCCAACTCCCTGCCATGGGCAGGGACATCTTTCACTAGATCAGGTTGCTCAAAGCCCCATCCAGCCTGACTTTGAACACTTCCAGTGATAGGGCATCCACAACTTCTCTGGGCAACTTGTTCCAATGTCTCACCACCCACATCATAAAAAATTTCTTCCTTATGTCCAATCTAAATCTACCCTTTTTCAGTTTAAAACCATTGCCCCTTGTCCTGTCACTACAGGCCTTGGTGAAATGTCTCTCTCCATCTTTCTTACAAGCACCCTTTATATATTGAAAGGCTAGCATAACGTCTCCCTTCTTTTCTCCACGCTGATAACCCAAACTCCCTCAGCCTTTCTTCATAGGAGAGGTGCTCCAGCCCTCTGACTATTCTCATAGCCCTCCTGTGGAGGAGGATCCACTCTAACAGGTCCATGTCTCTCTTGTACTGGAGAGCCCAGAGCTGGATGCAGTACTCCAGGTGGGGTCTCACCAGAGCAGAGGGGCAGAATCACCTCCCTCAACCTGCTGGCCACGCTTCTTTTGATGCATCCCCCAGTCCTTCTCTGCAGGGCTGCTCTCAATCCATTCATCCCCCAGACTGCACTGGTATTGGGGATTGCCCCGACCCAGGGGCAGGACCTTGTACTTGGCCTTGTTGAACTTCATGAGGTTCACATTGGCCCACTCCTCCAGCCTGTCAAGGTTCCTCTGGATGGCATCCCTTCCCTCAACCATGTCAACTGCACCACTCAGCTTGGTGTCATCTGCAAACTTGATGAGGGTACACTCAATCCCACTGTCTATGTCATTGATGAAGATATTAAATAGGTCCTGGTATGGACCCTTGTGGGACACCACTCGTTACTGGTTTCCACTTGGACATTGAGCCATTGATTGCAACTCTTTGTACATGGCCAACCAGCCAATTCCTTATCCATCTAACAGTCCATCCATCAAACCCATTTCTTCTTTAGTGGAAAGAATGTTCTGAGGGACTGTATAAAATGCCTTACAGAAGTCCAGGTGGATGATATCTCTAGCTCTTCCTTTGTTCACTAATGCAGTCACTCCATCTTAGAAGGCCACTAGATTAGTCATGCGTGATTTGCCGTTGGTGAAGCCATGTTGGCTGTCTCTAATCACCTCCCTGCCTTCCATATGTTTTGACGTACCTCCCAGGAGGATCAGTTCTATGATCTTACTGGGCACAGAGGTGAGGCTGGCTGGTCGGTAAACACACCTACTACAACTTTTTCTGTCTATATGGAAGTGAGAATCAGGACTAGTGGCATTGTCTATATTAAGTTCTCTACATCCGGGTCTGTAAAATTTTTTCTGAACTTTAAAAATCCCAAAACTGAAATATGATATGCTACTTTCTACTTCAGTCTCAATTTGGCATTGAGTAGCCTTCATCACAGGGATGTGCCCCATGAAAATCTACCCCATCCTTCCCGAGCGTACACATAGATTGGATACATACACACTGGCACAGTACCTTTTTCTCTTATAGTATTTCAAGATGCCTGTTTTTGCACCACTGATATAGGAAATAAATGAGCAGCACCAGGTCTATACTCCCAAGGGTGAAAAATGCACTGATCTATGAACTGAAGATGAGAGCTGTTTCAAAAATGCTGCCATTGACACCCAGCCTATGTGGGGGACAAAGTCCTCTGCTTTCAGTATGGAGAGAATGAAAACTACCAAAGAGAAAGGAAAATTGCAGACTGATGAGATTAGATGAGAATGAAGAAATAATTTGGGAAAGGGTAAATAGGAAGACAGGGGCTTTGGATTAGGGACCAAATGGACAGGATTATATAGAAAGGCAGTTAATGTATGTGAACCATATTGTATTTGCAGTGCACTGTCCTTGGTATTTCTCCAAAATTCATCTTTTTTTTAAAGCTGACCCGTCTCCTCCTTCCTTCAGAAGATGCAAACAAAAATAAACAACCCCCATTTTAACGAGTACAGTGTGAAATTTTGCAAAAGTGCTGGAAACTACCATGTCAAGAGGATGAAAGGTCCTTTGCTGCACTGTTGAAGACACGCAATTTCTTCTAGGATACTGCTCAAGCCTACAACCTTGGCACAACCCATCCCTGCAGCCACTCCGCGCTTCCCAAGGCAGTCAGTTGCAGTGGCATAAGGCATCCAAGCATCTCAGTGCGGGTCCATCGATGGTGTGGTGCAAGTCAGGGCAAATCCTTAGGTCAAGGCAGTGGGAGCATCTCCATCAAGGCCTCATCCCCTCTCCTTGGCAAGCTAAGGCTGAGCACACATATCGCTGCAACTGGAGGGTTTTCCTGATGGTTAAAGCCTCGGTAAGCTCCCACAGACAGGCACCTGCAAACCAGGTAAGTACCTGATTTGTAGCTGTTGGTTTATAACAGCTGTAGCTCCAGACCTGTATATTCAGCAGTGTGGTTAGTCTTTTTTTCTAATTTTCTTACTCTTCAACATTTTAGAACTAGCATTTCAAGGATGCTAATTAAGTTCATCAACCTAATCTAGCTTTTCATCTTATGTATGCTGATAAAATTTTCTTCCATTTAAGAGAAGTAAGTGGGGATAGGGAGGGCAGTGCTTGTTTGTGGATATTTTATTTATGTTCCTGGTTTGTTTAACTATCTTGGCTTAGAGGCTCATAGAGAAATGGAGTTTTCTTCACATGGGAACAGGCAACATTACTTTAAAGACAGAAGCATTTTTTTGTTTTAAAGCCATTTTTCCCTTTACTGGATGATTTGCAAGTATTTTATTTAAAAAGCCATCACTGACCAGTGACTGGAATAAGTAAGAATGTTTTCTTGTTCACAAAGATACTCAATTTCCAGATAGCAGTCAAAGGAGCTTCCAGAAGAAGCTGACCCAATATTTATATAATATACATATATAGCACATGTCACTCACCACTTGCATTGGCTGTTCCACCTTTCCATTTCTTTCCAGTTTCTGAGCTGTAATAGAAAGCGTTGTTTAGCTGTGGGAATGAGACCATCTATTCACAAATGGCTTTTCACTAAGAACACGTTTAACTGTAACGGTCACATTCCCCAAATATTTCTGGGAGTCTAAAACAGACTTCCAAACCAGAGCAGCCCAGGAGCTAGGTGTGATGTGGTGAAGGAAAATTTGTCTGGTCCCAGTGCAACTGCTGAGCTGACTGAATGGCATGCACAGTTTACACCTGTAAACACAGAGTGGGTAACAGGAATGGCTCAGTAAACATGTCCCAGTTAATCCCTTCGCAGTATAAAAGACTGCACTTCAACTGAAACGGTTTGGATATTTTTAAACATTTAGCAATCTTTTCCCTAGCCTCTACCACAAGCATTCATATGGCCTGCAAAAAATGCATTTGTGGTTAATTTCTTCTCCAATGGGTTACGTTCTATTCAGATTAATGTCTGCAATGCATTCAGACTGCCTGAATGAACTAATATGTTCTCGAAGTCAGATAATGGACTGCTGGAAGTCCATGACAAGATGTACGGCACTGGCCTACCATCCTCATCATACCAAATGGAAGGGCTGCTTGAGAAATCCTTGGTGCCAACAGCCCAGTAAAGAGTCATATGAGCCAACACCTTGAATTCAAGCAACCTCTTCACAGAAGTAAGGACTTGTTTAAGTTGAAGGAGAGTGAAATATGCCACATATATATATAGTGTTCCAGTGTGACTGGTACTGTGCTTCCCAATGGGTGCCACGCTCCTTTCAGGCACCCAGGTAACAGCTCAATATACCAGGGCTCAAATGAACGCTTCTTAGTTCTTACCTGATGTCTCTCATGAGTGATTGTGAAATCGTCTTGCACTGTCTTGTGAAAAATCTCCATTGGTAAACAGTTTGCTAGAGGACTGTCATAGCTGCCTTTTTTCGTTATTTTGAGCCCTCTGTATATACTGGGGATCCTTTTGGTTGTATTCCAATGTCACAGTGAATCAACTGAACATACTGACACCTTTGTAGCCCAGATGATCTCCTGAATTGCAGCAAAGCAGTGTTTTTATTGAAGAACAGGCAAAGGCTCATTAGCATTCAGTTACTCTCTCAAGACAGCCTGGACTGGTTCTTTCTGGCCAGTGTAACATGACTTCAGACCAGGGAATGTACACCTTGGGCTGTGCTGGGGAGGGGCACTTTGATGAACATCCCTTTTTCCATTCATTATCCCCCCCAAATAAGGGTCGTCCTCTATAGCTCTACAGTAAAAATGTTGATGGGACCAGCCCCCAATCCTGGTGGATCTTACACAGATCCTTGTTCTTGCACTTCAGCACTGGAAAAAGGCAAGGTTTCAACTACACTTCCCTGGCTGCACAGCAGCAATTGAGCTCTCATCAGTAAGTCTCCTGGCACAGTTTTGAGGACCAGGTAAGCAATGCCGGTAAAGTCATATTGAAGGTGACTCCAGCTCCCACTTTGCCTCAGAGTCCCTGACCCTTCCCATGGCCCTTCTCTCCCCTTTCTGGAGCACACAGAAACTGAAATAAAGGTGGAGGGAGAGCAGGGGAAGGATTTGGCCTGGCCCCTGCGTGCAGCTATTCCAAACACGAGGCTCTATGAACTATGAGCGTCACTGCCAGAAACAGCATAGACAGAGTGAGCCCCTCCCAAAATGTTCAAAAATGGTGCTCCAAGTCTTTGTGTTTGTAGTATAGAATTTGTTGTTACAATTTTTTATCCAATTGATTGGGACTGAATATTCATTATAGAGGGACTGGAAGGGAAAAGGGTAGATCTTCATCTGAACTTACCTGCCCCAGCACATCCATGACTCTTCAGGTCTTCCAGTCTCTGAGATGTCTTCTAAGTGTGGTCTGGCTCTGAAAAGTTGAGTTACCCTTAATTAAATTAATTAAGTTAAGATTAATTTTATAACCAACCTAGGTTGAAAGACTAATTCACATATGACACAATTCTGGCTAAAACTATTTCAAATGTCAATGTTGTCTTAATACACATCTTAACTATTTCACAGGGGGTGCTTCTTCATCTGTTTTCATCTTGAGACAATCTGATTGCATGCAGTGAAATTAGTTACTTTGAGAATAGGAAAGATCATACCCATGAATACTAATCTTCAGCCTTTATTAAATTGAAGTTAAGGGGTGGGGGTGGGGGAAGGAGGAAGAGAAAAGCAGTGCCTGAAAATGCAAGCCAGAATTTGAGATATATTTGCACAAGCAGGAGGAACAAAGCTGTAAAAGGCACCTTTTCTCTGTGCTCTCCTCAGGTGTTATAAGGGCAGTACAGCACCCACACGTGTGTGCATGTGTGACCAACTTTAATCATAAGTGCACAGATTTGAATGGGACTGCTACACAGACTGTAATATGCAGAAGAAAAGAAGCAGCTGCATGACTGGCATTTTTGCCTATGTCTTCATCATAACCTTTTTCTATTCCTGTTACATTAAAGTCCCTTAACTGATTATGCAGGATCTCAGCCTGCATGTGATCCTGTTACCTTCAGGCATAATTGCAAATGAGACAAGAAATCTCAGCTGTACTGCTCCTTATAATGGCATTCATTCTTTGTCCGATGTTAATTATTCCTTGCAGCTGACAACGAAACACAAAGACCAAAGAGTTAATTTTCAGTATAAAGAAAAATCAGTACATGCTAATATGTTCCACGTTACTTTGCTTATTTACCTAGAAAAGCACTATTTTGTTTTGCTCTGTGAATATTTAAAAGCCAGGCACTAAATAAAAGGTGAGAACAAAAGATACAAAGAAAAACATCAGATTTGTTTGCAAACCAGTGAGGACTTGCCACAACCTGTGCTCAGAGAAAGCAGTTACTGAGCAGAAAGTTTGTAGGTTTTCTTTCCATGGCCCTACACCTTTGATGGTGCCTTTCCCCTGTGGCACAGCCCTGTTGTTGCCACCACACCGTGCAGCACAGCGTGTAGGTGTGCGACTGACTTGACAGCCAGCAGGGAGGATGGAAACACCCTCATGAACCCCATCCTATCCCTCCCCAATAGCTGTGGCAGAGGGAAGAGGGAAATCTGCCCTGGAGGTAGCTGACACGCTCCCTTCTCACTGGAAGGTCTGTGGAGGGCTGCAAGAGGAGGACCCTAATGACAGTGGGGATCCCCAAAGGAAACCATCAGGATTTACTGCAAAATAAATCTCCTGGTGTCAGTGAAGCTGTAAGCAGGATCTGGCCCATCAGATGGGGAGGAAGGACCCATGAGCTATTCCTCCAGAGCACTGTGCTACCTGCCTTGCTCTCATATGCATACACGAGAGACGAGTGCAATTCATCATCTAAAACTCATCTGATTCTGCAATATAACCAAACATGTATTTTGCACACTTATAGGTGTCCATTATGCCTGGACTTCACAATCAAACTTTCAAAGACAACAATATTCAACCTTTCTCTACTTGTGCATTATTTGGCTCAGGATTTTTGCCAGACCTAGGAGTCCCTCAAAGACATATGGGTTTTTTCCACCATCCTCTGCAGCAACTTTGGCTCTGTGCTCATCTGTTGGTACAGTGGTTTGTTTTGTCCTGTTTTGTTTTCTGTTCAAATTCCATTAACTTGCATAGGACTTGTGTGTTGTCTCATATTCAGTAGGTACTGAAGTGCTTTAATATATTGTGGTCCCTAAAAAGCGTTTGTTCATCTTAATCCAAGTAAGTGGGAAGTGAAGAAATAGAATTACTAGGTATCACCATAACCATATTTTTTTCTGAGAATACTGCCTAGAACTGGTGCATCATTCAAACGTATTAATCAAAAATTAAATGTGGATCTTATTCAGATCTTCCATTTACTTTCAGTGATGCAGTTTTAGATTCATAGTCTAACATTTGCTAGTCAAATATTATGCAGACAGCTGACACTATTTATTCAGAGGATGACTCTTACAGTTTTGTTGAATGCCATATGATATTTGAGGATAAGGCTTACTCAGTCCCTCTTATTGAAGCCATTCCTTTTCTTCCATCTTTCTGCAGCCATATTTTGAAAGAGAGAGAAAATGAATGTGATAAATGCAGCAAACAATTACCATCAGGAGAGAGGTTATGCCTTATCCTTGCAGCCTGAAGGAAGGCAATGAATGCTGAACACCTTAGCCTTTTTGTAGTTCAAGTCTCTAAGCAAGGCAGTATTTTGTTCTTTATAAGATATGTGAAATGTGACTTATAAAATTATACTCATTATTTGAAAAAAATAAAAGAAATAGCCTATACATGATCAAAAGCACTCAAAAGCTAAGGTCTTCTCATGCTTAATTTCTATGGGTGTAGGTTCTGCCTCATTAATAGTAGAAAACTCAGGGAAAAAAATTTTTAAAATTCAGATTATTATTTCCCCTTTCTAATCATAATTCTTAATTGCATACTTTTTCAGAGGCGTATGAGTCTGGTTATTTCACCTAAAAATCCTGGAGCTTCCTTTGGAGAAAGTATTTGAAATAATGGGATGGTGATACAGATCTGATGATTTTTTTTTCCACAAGTTTCTTCCACGTATTCCTCATTCGGTGAAAATTATGTCATTTCCCTCTAAAATGAGCAATCCTGGCTAAATTTATTTCTCTGGCTTCTTACCATGGGAAGGAAGGTGAGAGTCCCACCTGACCAGTGAGATCATGACCAGGGCGATATTCAGCGACTTGGATCCATATTCTTGCCTATTCCGTAACTGTGATTCAAACTGGCGTCTTGACTAGAAAAAAGTTGCCAGTTCACAACTTTCTTCAGTGTAGTAATGAAAGTTTCTCTTGTGCTACAATCACCTGTTGTACTTCTGCTTGAATTTGGAATAACTATAGTGGCTTAAAACAATATGATACACTCTTTTAGGAAGTTACCATAGAGACCAACTATCTTGTTTTTGCAGGGAGTGAAAGTTTCCCATCTTAAATCATTAGGGCTGTTTTCCTTTATGTCCTCTGAGACATAACAAACAGAAGTAACCAGAGCTTACATTTAAGGACATGCAATTCCCTTAGGAGAGCGAACATAAAGTTTAAAAAATAGTTAATATATATTGTTAAAAAAATAGTTAATGTATATTTATTGGGTTCATACGTCCTTGGCTTCTCAGATTTGACACAAAGGAAATCTCACAAGATTCATACATCTGAGCTAGGTTTCAACATGATCCCTTTTCCACTTGTTTCAAATGTGTTTAGTATAACCAAGTGCTATCCCATTTCACTAAACTGAAGCTCTGCCTAAATAATAATGGAGTGTATATTTTACAGGTTTACTTTTGACTGTTTACCTTCTTTTCACAATTTATTGTTCTGGAGTCACAAGGAGCAAACCTCCTCAGAAGAGAAGCTTAAACCAGAAACTGTCAGTACGCATTAATCTTCATTATTTCAAATCTTATACACTTATTTTTATGAAACATTGAAGCATTCCCACATGGCTGGCTGAAAACATTTTCCTTCAAAGCAAAGAATATGTCTAGCATCATTTGCTTAACGTTTTCATACACACTCGCACTTTCACAAGTACATGCATAAACTCAGGGAAAGGCAGGGTCAGAAACTCATCCGTTATAAAATGAACAATCTGCGAAGGCTGTGGGACTCGAAGACAAATAGGGATTTATTAAGCAAACAAAACTGTAGGCTGGTCATTAGGAAAATGTTTTCAGCACTGAGACTGATTAGACCATGTGGGCATGACAAGTCCCAGGTATGGAGATCATGTGTATAATCAAAAGCCTTTATCAGCCGCAATCCCAATCTGTTGTTTTGGTTTTGGGGAGAACACAAATGTCACTCCACGAGGAAGACCAAAACTCAACCCACGTGGCGCAGGCAGCTCCTTTGCGCAGATGTGCAGCAGCTCCGGACTCCTTTTGGTAAGAAAAACCCCACGTTATCTGCTGTGCATCAGCAGACCCATTTGGTGATTAATTTACGTGGCAGGTGTAATTATTGACGAAAGGCAGTGAAACTGTTTTGCTTCAGAGGATTTCATTCAAAGGTAAATCCAACTACATGCCAGGTGACTGCCACTTCAGCCCTCCGAGCACACAAAGCGGAGAGCGTGTTTCGTTTTCCCAAGGCACACCGCACTGCCAGGTTCTCCGAAGCACAAGGCAGGCTGCCATTATGCTTAGTTTGGACTGGTAGTAACTCGAGTGAGCTGGGATTTTTCAGAACTGCTACATCTTAAGAAACACAGCTTTACCTCCGTTGACCTTCTCTGCAGCTGCCAGACTGAACAAGCGCTATGGGACTAAAAGCATAAATTAACTTAGTGATTCCTTCAAAACAGTATTGATTCAGGAAGTGCAGTAATGGACAACTGCTTCCTCAAAACCTGCGCTCACTTCAAGTCATTGAACAAATGGGGAGGGGACCGTTAATTCAGTGGGTTTTTATAATGTTATTTAACTAATATAATAGAGGCTTATGCCAAGCCATTTCAAATACACGCAATCTAGTATGAAAAGGAGTATTTTAAAAAAAGGATGGAGAGTTGTATTTCATGTTATTGCGACATTTTTTCTTCCCTTTTTCTTTTCTAAGGAGGCAGAAGTATATTCTTTCATTCTAAAAAAAGTTTAGTAAAAAAGCAAACTTCACTAAGAAAAGGGGGCAAACAGGTCGCAAAGTCAGAAGGACAGTCCAAACATATAACAACGTATTGAAGATCAGAGTTGTCCAAAAGATCTGTGGATTCTAAATTTGAGAAGAATTTGGACTGATAGACATATATGTCACGTTTGATGTACAAACTTTGAAACTGTTTTTTTAAATGATATTAAGCATGCAAAGGTTTAATTATTCACTCTGACCAACTTAGCTGTTCTAGACAATGTATTTCCACCTGCAGACGTCTCCTAATTGTTAGAAGGTTTTTTTGAAATGTATAGCTTCAATGCACTGAACTTTATACACACAGTATTGTCCAAATATAGTTACCTACAAATGGTGAGACTATAAATCTTGTTTAAACAGGCTGTATAAAAACAGAGCAGCTCAAGGTTAGTCCCTGCAAAACAAGTATGTTTGTTCCTTAAAAGACCTTCCTTCAAAAATATTCATATTAACATCTAGGTTCGTCACCTCTGCCTTTTTGCATGCCTTGGGTTAGCACAAGAGTCTTCAAAACGGCAGGCACTGGGAGGCAAATTGTCAGGCTGCTGACAACACTGTCACACTGAACTCGGTGACAAACCACCCCGAAGTACAATGGGCTTCTCCGCCATGGGCAAAAAGAAGTGACCTTCATGCGTAATGCAGGATCCTGACATGCATCTACTGCCCGTGTGGCTGCAAATTTGCAGCTACATGTGGAGTTCTTAAAATATCAGCTGTAGGAACTTCTGTCAGCGTGAAAGAAATATGATATTGTAACCGAATTACTGTGAAAGCTGTGGGAGGCTGGGACTGGTGTGTACCTGTCAATAGCCCATAGTGGCATTGGGTTAGTGAAAACAGAGCTTCTTCCAGTGTTTTAAAAGTATCGATCTTGATAGTCCCTTAACTTTGATCAGTTTTACACCAGGTTTCAATTGCATGACTTTGATGTTATGCTGATATGAGCCAGGAAACCTTCTGATACTTCACTTTTCTTGACAAGAACATCTAGATGTCTAGAAAATGTCTGTGTGGGAGCAGAGGGAAGAATAAAGGCAGGTTTTTGCTTGCTTGCTTTTGTTTTAGTGAGATTGCATTTCTGATTTGGAAAATTGATTAGTTCTGCTTGATCTTTCCCAAGTAATTCTGAGGATAATTGCTAAATATGTTTAGCTTGAAATCTTTATGGTATTAGGGTTCACCCCTCTTTATACTCACTCTCAAGCCTCTAAAGACTTGATGAGCTCAGAGATCACACTATGCACTATTTACTCTTTGACAAAGAAATAATGTAGCACAAGTTGAAAGAGACTACTAGAAGAGATGCAATTCAAGAGATCCTTTCTGTTGTCAATATTATCTTCTTTTATATGAATATATTATGCTTTTAAAATCTATTTGGGAGATGAGTATAAGATTTAGAGCTATAGGCAACTGAAGGCAGAGAAAAATAAAAATAAAGGAAATAAGGGGAATACCGGAATTCCAATATACTGGGATTTTGAACAATATAATGATATGGATTCATTTGGATCCACGGGTTTACCACCAAAATTATTCTAGAGACAACCATTAGGGTAAAATACCATAAGGGTAAAAGATGTGGCTCCCCAGTTCAATCATTTCCTTACTTTACATGTTATTTACATCTTTGTATTCTTTTTCACATGCTTTTTATTTTCTGTGATCAAGAGGACCATCTTTCTTTCAGTATTTTTTCCTGCATGCTGGACAAGATAAAAAAATGCCAGTGTGTATTTAGCCTAAGCAATAAAAGGAGAAAGGGTCCTGTGTGCACAAATCAGTTGCAATCACAAACTGTATTTACTTCCATTTGGTACACATCTTTTAGTAAGTTATTTTCTGGAGAATCCTTTTCTTTTTTTTTTTTTCCCCCACATAGATTTAATACAAAAAAGTGAAGACTGCTTCCCTCTTGCAACACAGCTCCTAACTGCATGCAAAGCACCACTCTGCTGTCAGCACATAGTTTTCATACAGTTGTATTTAAAGACTGTATTTAAAGTGGTTACCCTTAAAATCTCAACTACTGACACTCTGAGACCGTAACTGCCTTGAGGGATAAGTAAGGGCACTGCTGTCCTCCCCTGGGCAGCAGGATTGCCTGAACTGGCACTGCAGGGCTTGCTTTCGGTAACCTCCGCCTCTCACGGCGAGTACACGCATGAACATGCACTTCCCAGCTGCAGACGGCCACGCTGACTTTGTGTGCTCGAACAACCAGATTGTTTGCATGCCTGCCCCTTTATTCAGGTTTGCCAGTGGGTGGCATCCCATCAGCCTACGCTGCGTTTTGCTTGGGCACAAGCAAAGGTCATGAGGCAGTCGCAGTACTGGTTCTTGCCAGCTGAAAATGGGACTTCACAAAGGATCAGTAAATTCACTTATAAAAACTTCAGCACTAACTATCCCAGCTGAGCTTCTTGTCCACTAGAGATGAGTGACAGAAAAACATTAACTTACAGTAAGAGATGGCCGGGAAGGATTAGCAGGATGGCTTCTGTTTTCTGCTGGAGCTCATCATGAGGCATCACTTTTTACAGGTACAGAGCAGGACTGAGGGAGCTGAGAGATCCTGTGGGTGTTTGCTTACAGGTTTACTGCCTAGGTGAAACCTTGTGATGTGCCAGACTACTGAACTTCCATAAACCTACTGCAATGCTTGAGTGCACCAATAACAATGCTGTAAAATTTGTATACTTTTCTGTAAAACCCTTTTCACCTCAGTCCTGATGAAGGATGAATTAAAAATCTAGACATTTTAAAAGCTCTCATGCATGTTAGTAGATGTTGGCATTACAAGAAAAGCACAGAGGGCCAGGAGGTACATCTCATCCAGTGCAGGCACAGGACCTGGTTGGGAGCGCAACCTCCCAGCACGCTCCCATGCAATGGACGGCTCAAGAAATAGGGCAGTCCTACAAATAGCATTAGGGCCCTGCTGTTGCTGACAGTGAACCATCTCCCTTGCCGCTTGCCCAGCTGCTTAAAACTATTTTCCACTGCACACTTTATTAGTAGCTTCTGTAGCAGGTCAGCACAGAATCTGGTGTAAAGCTCCTGTATTATCCTGTTGCAGCATGAAAATGAAAAGGCTGCTGGCCATGATTATTTTTTACAACTTGAATATGTGGGTGAAAGAAATTTAAGAAACAGTGCTGACAGCTCCTCAGATGATGAGAAATAACCGTACTTCAGTAAAATTATTCTTGGGTGTGCAGATCCCTTTCTAATTACTGGCAATAAGGACAGAAGAAAAACTTAGATTAACAAAACTGGTTACATAAGAAATTTGAGATGAAAAGAGAAGTGAACATTGAATCAAAAGGGTAATGATCCCACAAGCAGCACAACGACTGCTGCTCTGCAGTGTGGGGAGACCAGGTTTTGATATCAATCATGTAACACTAGAAGGCTTGGGGAAGAGTGGCTGGAAAG
>NW_009189685.1:0-2817 GCF_000690835.1 Fulmarus glacialis
CTGTTGTGATGTGGGGCATTAATAATGAGCATAGATTAAATAATAAACATAGATTAATAAGCATAGATAATAATAAGCATAGATTAAATAATAAGCATAGATTAAAAAGTGGGTTACACATTTGTGGCTAGGGCTATAAACCTGCAGAGCCAAAAGAAACCCCAGAACGGAGGTTCCCTCTTGGCAATTGGGTAACTAGGAAGTGTTACAAAGTGTGATTAAAACTGAGCAGAGAAGACTTTTAATAAAAGCTGGATAGCTTCTGATGTGAAATTTTACAAAATTTTACTCTTCTGAATTGTATTATGTAACATGTAGCATGGTTTTTCATTTGCTTTTCTTTTTTAATTGCCTTTCAGGTTATTTTTGGCAGTTCAATTTATTACAAATGTATGCACAAAAAGTTAGTGAGGTGGAAAGATTTTGCACATAAGCTTCATTATATGAAGCTCTGCATGAACCCTGTGTTATTTATGTACAACTGTGCATAAGCAGCACATAGCAGTTTATGTTCAGTTGCTGTTGCACAGGAAATTGTATGCAACTCCTGGCATATAAAGGTTTGTCTATTATAGCTTCTGGCATTTAAAGCTTTCACTGCCCAAAGGTTTTATCCCTCTTCTTCCACATAGAAATATACTTGGTAATTGCCTGGAAAAAAATTCTGGGAGCCATTTATCATTTCATGATTAATTCAGAAGTCCAGTGGTTTTAGTACCAGTGTTTTCTTCAGTGTGTTTGTATTGTTATCCCTGAGGTGTTCAAAATGGTAAGCTGAATATTTCATACCCAAGCATGCATTTCTGATTACCCCTAACTTGTCTGATTATGAATTTAGGAAAGAACCATGCTGGGGTCTGGTTTGGCAGACTGTATGTTAAAATTATGGGTAAAGCTCCCACACCAGCTGTTAAAAATTGTTTCTGTCAGGTCCTGCTCCCCACTGCAGGTGTCTCTCTCTGAAGCACTCTGCTTCTCATGCCTCTCTTGGTGGAGTCTTCTACCTCTGACTAGGCATAGGAGAGCCCCTGCATCTCCACGGACTCAGCCTCCACCCTTCCTGCCTCGGTTGTAGAAATGGATGATGCTTTTGTCATCTTAAGCACTTTTGAGGGATTTTCAAGGGTACCGAAACACTGCAGCTTCACATACTCCTACCTTAACACAGCCAGTCCCAGATCTGCCACTTTCCAAGTGTGGCCACAGCAGCTTTCTCTGCTGAAGAACCAGGCTCTGAGCTTGAGCATCTCTTTATATTATACAGGTCTGTATACATATACATTAAAAACCTGGAATCTTCTCTGACACCACTGTGTACATCAATGGAATAGCATTCTTACCTCAGTACTGCAGCCAGACACATTCCTTTTTCACCTTGACACAATGAAACTTTAACACCTTCAACATGTTGCTGAAGACAATGTAATTGTTTAGCAGTTGTGCAAGCTGGTTAAAACACAAGCACAGCAGAATGACTAAAGTGTAATTATAAAATATGTCGTGCTGTTAGTTTAGAAAAAAATGAAACCCTAACAATGTAAACTGACTTTCCTTGTACTGAATTACACTATTTATTTTGTTCCTTTCAATTAGTGCACAAAGCTTTGGTTAGACAAAGGGTTGTAATATATTCATGCCAATTTCCAGAATCTTGTCCATAACCTAATTTCTTCAGTGAATTGCTCACTTTTTTAGAGGTTGTAATAAGCATAGATTAAAAAGTGGGTTACACATTTGTGGCTAGGGCTATAAACCTGCAGAGCCAAAATAAAGCTTGTGGAAAAGCTTCCTGCTTACAGGCAGAAAATCCTGCAAAGCTGTTTTGATGAGCTGGAGAAGGCAAGTTACAATGGTCTCAGTCTTAATTTGGTTCTATTTTCTGTTCCAGATTTCTGGTGTAAAATGGGACCATGTTGTTAGTTTCTCTGTTTACATTCACATTTCCTATTATGGGTACTTTAGGTCTGCTGCTGTCTGTTTGGCAGGATGATTCAGAGCACCTTCCTTCAGTGAGTGGAGCGAGGCAGATCCACAGCGTCCACAGTGTCTGAGGAGGCTTTAATAAGGTGTTTGTCTCTATCCACTAATTTGTAAGGCTCCTGCATATTCAGAAGAGTGACTGAAAATCAATAGGTAATGGAATTAAGGGAAGAGCAGAAATAAAAGGAGCAGGAGGAAGGAGAAGGGGAAGACAACAGAGTCCTCTAAGCAAAGAGGGTCCTGGATTGTAGACTGACAGAGCTTGAACTGCTTCCCAGAAGTGCTCTAACTCCTGGGTTGCTACCCAGGCTGAGACTCACCAGTCCTCCCACTGAGGACTGACCACTCCACAGACAATTGCTGCTGCCAGATGTAGCCTGGATGCCCCCAGTGAATTGGGTTTCACTCACTAGAACTGGATCCAGGTGAAGTTTGGGCATGTTGTTGCTTGTTGTTGCTGAGCTTTGTAGCTTAGATACTAGTCTCTGCTTGCACAGGACCTATGTTTTTGCAGTCCCGTATTAAGTTGATGGCTAATTGCAGACTCTTGCAAGCTCTGTTTTCTCAGGATGGTTAATACCTGAGCCACTGCCTGAGCTCAGGACTTTGAACCTACTTCTTGTTGCTATACTGCCTGCTCATGTTCCTCCTAGACTCTGCACAACTCAGTACAAAGCTTCATTTTTGTCTTCAGTTGTGAAGCAGGTTTAATAGTTGTATGACTCTATGGTGTTTTGAGGATTAGTCTGTAAATTGCTAACGAGCGTGACCATGTGAAAATTTGAGTTCTGACTTTTTTTTTAAATTTAAATTTTAAATTTGGAAAATTCTTCCCCC
>NW_009189685.1:2848-9556 GCF_000690835.1 Fulmarus glacialis
GAAAGGGAGGTATAATTTTATCTAATAGTAAAAAGGAAGAAATAAAGCACATGTGATTTAGTATTTATCAAAGCTGATGCCATATCTTCATTTCTTTCTGCAACCCTGGCAAAGTTTTAGAAATGAAGTGATAAGTCCAGTGGTAAGTGATTTTTGCAGCTTTTACCTATCCTGAATCTTGCCTACATAATAAATCCACTTAAACCAATTGCTGACATAAATTCTACTAAGTAGAATTAATAAAATGTGCTAACATGTTATTTCAGTTCAAAAAAACTGGGACATATGCTTTATTTAGATTTAAATACATAATGATTTAGATAAGTACCATACATCACATGATCAATTTTCTCCCAAACTTTTTTTAGAAAAATAATTAAACTTGTCAATCAGTATGGATATAAAAATGTCAATACTAGATGTCTGCTGTACCACAGATATACTGGTGTATGGAACAGCAGCTGAACAAGAGCTACTTCAGAGAACTGTGACAGTACCGAATTTTAAATGACTAGAAAGGTGACCTGGGAAGTTTTAAGTTATATAACTGAAAGATAAGATTTGAGGTATATTTTCCGTGAACAAAAAGTAGAAAACCATGAGAAGATGTCATAAGATGTGTCAATATTCTGCATAAAATTTGGGAAGTTTCCTCAAACTTATACATACTGCAATCAATATACCTCCTTAATTTGAAATGTAGTTTAAACTGCCTAGTCTATTAGCTCCGATTACTAATGTACCCATAAGCCCAAAATGCAGTATTTTCCATAGTAAAGGATACATTCCCCAAATCTCTTACACTTTAGATCAAACATGAACTGAATATAGTTTATTGCACATAGAAATGTTGTGTTGCTATTACTATTTGAAGTGACTGCTTCTGTAGCTCTGCTTGAGTGGATAAATATAAAAGTCTAGAGAAAACATCTTTGCCATCAACAAAGTTAAAGTAAAGACATGTAAATAGTATAACTAGTGCTGATAAACAAAAAGAATGAAGAGTTTCTCCTGTATAAGTCATAACCTTAATAGCAACAGGCAGCCACAACATTAATTCAGTGACGATTGCAATGACATTTCTATTTTTTCCATATGTCCTCTTGCCACCAAATGCACAATGTAGATGTGGAGCTGCTATGCATGCTAAGCTTTTTCATTCTCAAAATGTCACGGTTACATATGAACTTTCTATTCTCCTGTCTGGTAAGTAGTCTGATCAATTTATGTGCTATGTGTCCTATGGTTCCAAGAAACTGAATTTGAACAGAGAAGGCAGATTCAATTTGTCTCTTTCAGACACGTATTCTGTTTATACATTTGTATGCATGTTACAAAAGATTGTAGGGTTTTTAAAAAAAATATGGAATGTCCCATTTTTCTTATAGTGGTGCTTTGATGTTACAAGAGCAACCAGGCAAACAGTGCGCAAGGGGTGTCCGCTACCTTGGAAACATGGGGTCTACCGTCAAAACTTTATAATCCTCAGGAAAAACTTTCTGAGCCTTATTTCCCTCTTATGCAAAGTGCAGTGCTAGTATCAAGCCTGGCACTACTACATACTAAAATAAGAACTGCTCACTGAAATATGTATGTGAGCAGGAAATACATTGCCCCTGTGCAGCAGTGTTCAGTGACAATTCTCACAAGCTAAACATCATTTGAACTGCCACTGAGCATACACATTTTCTGACCATGGTTGTAAACTGTTATTTAAGCGAAATAAACAATAGTTGCACAGGAATTAATGGCTATAAAACTGTTCATGAATTATCTGAAGCTTAGAGAGGAACCCAGATAGTAATAATTTTCGATTTCAAAATGATAATTTTCTGTAAGTTTTGAAAGAGGAGATACTTTGTCCTCACTACCTAGTTTTGTGATGGAGATAGGCATATTTATAAAGGGATTAGGAGATATTACTCATGATAGCAGAGGCTGGACTACAGAACAGTCCCTGTTACTCCTATGTCGTTTCATGCGCAATCCCAACTGTATCTAGGTATGTTTAAGTTCTGCTTAGAGGAGTGTCCTGCAATCACTTTAATGAACCAAATTACTGTCTATACACAGAGAGTATGCCTATGTTGCAAACAAAAGAGGATCAGGGAGAGAACTCGAACACTGGATCTCTTTTTGTCCACATTGTAAAACAATTATTTTGCTTTTTGGTTCTTTTTTTTGGTAGTGCTTGAGCTAGCTCTCCATAGGACAAAAAGCCTGGACATTGTCTGGAAGATAGATCATTCCAGGGAATCTCTAGTTAGCAATGTGGACAAAGATACAGCAGATGTCCAATATGGTCCTCCGGTGCTATCTGAGAAGTCTTTGCAGCCTCAAGAACTTCCATACGCTCAAAAGCCAGCCCATAGTATACGCAACCCATACTCTCAGTTTCACATCATAAAATCCACACTAGTTGCCTATGTCACATCTCTCTTTATTTTGAATACTTTGAACAGAAAACATATCTAAGATGATAATTACACATCATGCTATATATTGTGCTCTAGATTGAGCTAAATCTCAGTCATATGGATCTGAGACACTGCACTGGTTGGTCTGGGGGCCAGGGATGTCTTACTGGGACTGATATTTTTACTTGTATGTTTTCTGTAGCTTCATGTAGATACAGTAAACATGGGTTGTGACCCTGATGACAGCCAAAGAGCATCTTCTAGAGCTCACAGGATCTGGCATGTCTGAAGAGGCCTCCTACCTTATGTAAATAAACTATACTCACTGGGATACCTAGCCGCCTGGCCAATGTTAGAAGTTTGGTATAATTTAGTGTGCACTTTGTGTGCTTTCTGCACCTGACCAAGTGATTACATGTGCTTCTGCAGTACAGGAGATCAAGGTGGAGAGTTTCGAGGGTCTGCTTTGATATCAGAGCTGGCATAGCTTTGTGGTGTGTTATAAACCTTAGGCACAGAGCCTACTTCTTAAATACAGGCTAATTTTTTTCAATTTTGGTGTTTCATTATACTAACCAGGACAGTAGTAATCTCTGTAGCCAGAAATAATGGACAGGTACACTGGCATTAATGCACATTTTTCCACCAAAAATACTTGAATGAATAACTCTCTCCAATTTCTATACCCTTACAAATCTCTTCCAGGTCACATAAGCAGTCACGAGAAAGGTTTGTTCTCAGCCCAGTCTTATTAACTAACGAAGTCATAAGAAGGACTATTGACTTCTTTCCTGGGCCATGCTAAATTGCAAACGTAGAAATCTGGAGAGACTGGAGAGCCCAAGGACTCATTGAAAATCCCAGCCTGAATATTGTTTCCTGCTTTCCACTCATGATATTATTTTTAGTGCTTTGCTTTAAGGAATTTCAAGCTTCACCCATGTTCACAACTTCTCTTAGTTGTTTCAAATGTAATTGATACAATGCTTACTCCTTCTCCTCTATCATCAGTTAAATATTTAAGAAAATAGGGTAACTTTTTTTTACTGTCTCCTGAGTGACTTAACATCAATTTTATAACATGACTATAAATCTTATCCAACAAAAATAAATTTTGATCCACAAAAATTTTAGAAATCTATATGGTAACAATAGTCCTTAAAGTGAAAGTGTGCACAGTTATGATCTGGGTTTAGTTTTGACATAACTGCACAGACCTGTAAATGTAATAATTAAACTCTTAAGAGAGTGTGATTGACATAAAGCATTTAGTATGTTCTATAGCAAATATGAAAACATTTCTCACTTTTTTCCTTTCTTTTCTTTTTTTTTTTTTTTTCTTTCTTTTAGCCAGAACTAGCAGCAAGATTGTTTTAATGCCTTAGGCAAAATAATTGACGATATGTCCCTTAGTGGGAGGTTATGCAACAGCCCTGGAACAGCCTTCAGTCTGTACTATAAGCCATTCAAGTACAAAAAATAATGCCCCCAGGTCTGACAGAAAAGGAAACACTTACCTTCTAGCTTTAAAAAATGGTGGGAACATGCAATAGAAGAGACACAAAGAATACTCATTATACCAAGGGCAGTTAGTGTTTTGTTTCATTCTTCTCAGGCCTCATTCATCGTCAGTTACAACTTTTCTACATATGACATTCAAGGAATGCAGCCTGAATTAGTCAAAGATGTGAATCCAAGCTTCGTTGGTTAAACCATACTGAAACCATGCATTCGGTTTAATCAAATTTACTGAAAAGAATAAACTTAATTCCCTAAATTAAGGCCACTTCACACACTATTTATTTCAAATTTAGTACGTTACTGTATTTTCTTCAAAGACAGAATACAGAGTCACTCTTACTGCATCAAAAAATGCATTTATAACACCCTGAGCTGATCTTTCATATAATTGGTATTTTAATTCAACAAGGAAAGGATCATCCTAATAATGTAATTCTGTAGTTTCTCTGCTTCTGTTGTGACTAACACTTCAACTTGTGCAGAGTAAAGAATATTTGTTTTTAAGACTTTGTTACATTTTTTCCAGTATATCTTTAATTTTCATTTCAGTTACAGTAAATATGTCAACTTACCATATGTCAGCCAACCTACCATAAAACCTCATGTTTTTTTGAACGCATCCTTCATTTTTAGATGTCTCTTTCAGAGTGTTCATTCTAAAGGCATCATGAAAATTATTTTACCGAGGACCTAATGAGTGGATCCCCACTCTTTGGTCCCTCAGATGCCTGGGGACCCACTTGGAAATTTACTGAAAGCTCAGAAATCAGCTTCTGGGGTTCACCAGTCCAAGCAGTCAACCTTGTATTCTCTAAGGTACTTGTGCACCCCAGAGATCCAGCACAGGGGAAGTTACAACACACAAACTGAGCAGTAAATTTACACAGGACTATTGGACTCATGAAAACGAAGAAGCTAAGCCTAAAAAAAGGCTATCACAATTGAATGTCACGATCCTAGCCAGGTCTTTTGTAAATAAATGCTTAGTTAGAGTAGCGCAGAAAGATCCTGAAGTTTTGATGCAGCTCAACAAAAGCTGAACACCACACATAGCTGCTCATCCATTCCACAGCTCAGACCATGAGTCAGTGGGAATTGCCTGTATCCCCTATTTCTGTTTTGCTAGATTGGATTCATGTATATGGATATATCGATTTATTATTTCAAATGTTTATGTCTGTGTAAACAAAATTTTCAACTTATTAAATGTGGATAAAACCTTTTCTGTTTTATCAGTGTGGAAAAACATTATATCTGTTACACCAGAAGCTAGGCTTTGCTTTTGAAAGACTGTTAGAAAATTCAATTTCTAAGAACTTTGGAAGGCTTGTGCTAATATGTACTGTCTTACCAGTCACACTTACGTAGTGTATTGTAAATCTTAATTATTTGAATGGGGTTGAATATGCTGATTAGAGAAAAACTTTGTGGTGTAAAAAGATAACTCTGCACAATAGAAATGTGAGAGATAATGACTGTACTGGAGGCTAGGGAAGAATTTGTATTCTAGGTTTATAATAATCAGATTAAAATTCTTAATTTCAGCTGCACTTTTGCTCTAACATTGCAACCATGATACACAGCTGGACTCAGATGTGGTGAAATCAGACATACTGAAACTACATGGGGTAAATTCCCTCAATTACTTCAATGCACTTGAATATATTTTAACTTTCATTAGTCGTTGGCTGAATTAACAGATACACTACAGTAACAAGCAATTCCTTGCACACCGAGCCTGCTACACATGCATTGCTCCATGTGTCTACTTACAGCCCCTTGTCCAGGCATTTCGCAGAGAAAAGGAGAGTTACACAGGCTATCCCCTTCTCATTATTAAAACGCCTTTAGAGCATTTCACCTTATTCTTAAATTTCAGTAACATCATTTACTATTGGTCTTGGGTTTTTTTAATATAATTGATTCATTTTAAAGATGAGTCTCGTCCTCATGGATTTGGGAATGATCTTTTAACATATACACAGCATAATTAAAATAAATGAACATGAAAAGCCATTGTCAAAAAAATGGTGAAACATCATTAAAAATACATTCTTTGATAGAGAAATTGCTATATTGCTAAATCAGTCTTTGAAAGTGCTGCTTCTGTGACACTTTCTGGGAAGAATTAATAGGATGTTGGAAGTTATGCAGTTGTCCCGTAAATCAACAATGATATATTTCTTGCAATATCTATGTAAGCCTGAGAGGAGAAAAGGTATTCCATGTTTCCTCCATTAATGTTTCCAGCAGTGTTATTGTGCTTGTAGCATTGGTTACAACATTGTATGAGTACTCACAGGAAGAGCATTGTGTTTTGAGATTTTGGCAAGGGTGTTTTAAATAAAGCTCTATATAAATATAAAAACAAAGAACTAACTGTAACTTACAAAGGAGACGGTAAAAGACTGAATGAAGCAAGAAAGCCTCTCAAACTATCTAGTAAAATAAATGCTATGACTACACTATAAAGCCTTAACTTGTTCAGCTTGATTCTACTCTCTCTAACCATGATGTTAGGCTGCCTGCAATGCTACGGAGCTCAGTGTCTTACTCTGGATTTACTGCAAGTACTACAGAATATAAAGGCAAAGAGAACACAGATCCTTAAATGTAAAACTAGCTACTTTTCTGCCTCATTATAATCTAGAGATATACTATCAATTAGATTATTTCAGAGAACATTTTAAGAAACAAAGATTTGTTTCTATTCCTCCTAGTACACTGCATTTTGTGTTCTGGAATTTTTCATTCCCCCCTCCCCACACCC
>NW_009189686.1:0-16170 GCF_000690835.1 Fulmarus glacialis
CACTTGCCCTTGTTGAACCTCATGAGGTTTTTCTCCTTGTTAATGGAAATTAGGACACTTCAATCCCTCAAAGACTTCTGAGGTTCTTCCTTCAGTATTTCGTATGTCTCAGCAGTTTGCATGGGACCTTCAAAATATGGAGTAAATCAGCACCATCTCTGAAGCACTTGCAACAACTGAAGGAGATGCAGCAAGGCTGCAATGTATTTATTGTTCTAATTTAAATCTCAACCAGACGATATCAGTTTTACCCCTTATACATCATCAGCTTCCTACCAGTCTCCACTTCCTTACACGATCCTTTGCAGCATCTCCAGGATTACACCAGCCAAGTGGAGATGTGCTAAGGGTTCAACATACCACCTCACAGCCATCACACTATCCATCCTTGGTATTTGGATTCATCACTGCTACTTTTCCCTTGTTACCTTGCCTTTCCTACAAGGCACGAGTCCAAGACTCTCTAAGTACCTCTTGCCAGAGCGGTATTTCTGTAGATGTTGCAAGACATACACGGAACTGAATCACAGTTGCATGACAAGATGTGGCCTGCTTAGCCTAAAGTTATTTTTATAGACAGGGAATATGTACGAATGAAGGATGAAGTCAGTTTTCACATTTGCCAGCAGCTTATCGCCTGTGATTGTTTTAGCACTTGCATCCTTGGTATGTTCTATGCGGTTTCTGTTTTAGTCTTGGAGGTAGCAGTTTTATTTATTTTATTAGGTGGAGTTATTCAAAAGCTCGGAAATTGCAGATGAAACAACATGTACATAAAACTGGGCATTCCAAAATCATAGCACTTGCAGTGTGTCATTGAAAGGAGTGTCTCTCCCTGTATTTCTCAGCTGTTAGAATTGTGAGAGTATAAATAAGCAAGGAAAAAGCATCTCATTTATTAATAATAAGAATACGGAAAGTGTGTCATTGAGTCTTGACTGTGAGAGCTGCAGCCACCAAAACGTAACCCTTCATGCTGCCAAATGTTGTTTTAAAATGGATGTGGTTCCTCTGCACTCTCCTGATTGCCAATTATTAACATTGACCAGAGCCCCTGCAAACTTGGATATTTCGTCCAAAGCTTTGATGATACTTTACAAAAGATGTTAATTGATTACAGCCCAGTGTGCTGGCCAGACCTAGGAAATCTCTCTATCAGACCCTGGTCTCATTTGGAGCCATTGAATACTATGAAATTACAAATAATGAATCATGCTCCATCCCAGAGGGAAATATTACATTGATGGATGACGTGATCCCATCCCATTTTGGACCAAATCATAAAACTTTTATCTACTTTTACTCAGGTTCTCACTGAAGTAGTTCTGTCAAAAATTTAGGTTATTAGTGGTTAATCATTTTTAATTTAAGTCTCATTTTGATTAAAGAAAGAAAAGACAGGTTGGAGCTGCCTAGAATTCACCTGGTTTGGAAATTGAAGTTCGGGTGGTTGTGGAATATGATCTGGTGTTTGCAAGTCTGTCTAGAGACTCATGAGGCTCACTATGAGCATGCCTCAAGTCCCCATTGCCATTACTGGGTTTTTATCGCACGGATCAGCTTGACACTGCAATATTCCCTTCATCTCACAGAGTATAAGTGGGAAGAAAAGACTTGCTGAGGATCAGAAATGCTCTGGTAATGAAACCACTTTTCCTGAGATCCTAGACAGCAACCACTTTTGGTAGGGGTCAAAGACTGATAGCCCACGGGATTGGATCTGGGAGAAGTGGCTGTAGGACCTGTGGCTTTCCCAGAAAATCTTGACTGATGAACTGACGGCTGGTATCTAACCCCTGTGCCAGGAAATCTCATGCTATTATCTATCAATCACCAACAAGTTGTCCCTTTGAGAGACAGTTTCTTCTGACAACTGCTGATTCTCTACTTACATGCCCCACTTCTATTTTAGAAATGAAAAATTCAGCCTGGGTCCCTGCAAATAACATGTAACCAGTCTCAACATTAGATGGATTTTCCTGCTTTACCTGCATTGATTTTTCCCTTTCAACTGTTCTGTCTTTTGCAGCATGCAAACCAGCCCTGGTAGCCATAGGCAGAGCCACATATTAAAATAGTTTTGTCTGCTTGTTTTGTCCCTCAAGAGCTGTTGAGATTTAAGAGCTTAATTTGAGCTCTGGGTCGAGTACAAACACAACCCAAGAGAGCGGGGAGAAGACGCTGGGGGAGTGGAGAGCAGGACAGCTCTCTTCCTTGCTGAAACAAGCAGTCATTAAGGTCACAAAAACATTTTGGCCTAAAGGATGCACTGTTTCCCACTGAAAAGAAGGTGTTGGAAGATAATGATGGACTCTCCCTAAAGATAATTAATCTGCAGATGGAAACGTCTATTCACATGTATTCTATCCATCTATCTCTTCATTCTTTTTATAAAACCGATCCAAGTTGTTGTGGTTTAACCTCAGCCAGCAACCAAGCCCCACCCAGCCGCTCACTCACTCCCCCCGGTGGGATGGGGGGGAGAATCAGAAGGGTAAAAGTGAGAAAACTTGTGGGTTGAGATAAAGACAGTTTAATAGGGAAAGCAAAAGCTGCACATGCAGCAGAGCAAAGCAAGGAATTCATTCACCACTTCCCATCGGCAGGCAGGTGTCCAATCAGCTCCAGGAAAGCAGGGCTCCATCACGCGTAATGGGGACTTGGGAAGAGAAACGCCATCACTCTGAACGTCCCCCCTTCCTTCTTCTTCCCCCAGCTTTATATGCTGAGCATGATGTCATATGGTATGGAATACCCTGTTGGCCAGCTGGGCCAGCTGTCCTGGCTATGCTCCCTCCCAGCCTCTGCCGAGTCCTTGACTAGCAGGGTACTTAGCAACAACTAAAACATCAGTGTGTTATCAACATTCTTCTCATACTAAATCCAAAACACAGCACTATGTCGGCTACTGGAAAGAAAATTAACTCTATCCCAGCCAAAACCAGGACATAAGTCAACAAAAAAATTCTGTTGTTTTCCAGGCACAAAGTCCTTTACGCCACGCCCGTGTTGTATACTTGCACCATGGTGCATGGTGCTAAGCTGAACGTTGATGTGACTAACAAGGACCAATAGCTACCACCTCTTAACCTTGTGAAGATATTTGCTGCGTTCCTATCTATTTGGAGGAGGAAACAAAAAGCTGGTTGAATTTTTTCTTCTGGCTCTCCATGGTACAGAGTCTCCCCGGGCTGCCACAGCAATAAATTTGTTACCTGTTTCTCTAATGACTTTGGCTAAATATTTTAATGCAGTTATGTTTAATCACTACATTGTACTTACAATAAAACCTCTGCAATTACCCTCAGGGACAATAACTGCTTGGTGAACCATGCTGTGGGTTAAATTCTCCTCTCTGAATAAAGAAAATCTGTCTCTCAAGAAGAAAAGTGCTTCACACAAGACACCGCAAGGTTTCTGCCTGTTGATGCTGTTGTGCTCTGCATAGAAATGTGTAAATATTCACTGACGTGAAGATAGCAATGAATAGGCTTTATAATGTGCTGGGTAGCACACACACCTGCAAATACGGTCTCCATCTACACTTGCTGTAAATATATCAGGCAAAAAAGAACAACTTCAGTGATAAGACCAGGAAGAGCTTAACTCCAGCACTCTGCCAGCATTTCAAAGACCTGAATGAAAATCCAGTCTCTGCTTTAATTCTGAGCCTGAATTTTGAGCCACAACAGTGTACTGAACAAACTCAGTAATCACGCTCATTGTTTCCTTTCCTGCTTTTTTTATTGCCTGTTTCAAGTAAGTGTCCCACAGAAAAGTGTTTTCCTTGGTATCAAACAAAATTACGCACTTTCAAATGCACATATTTTTACTTCAAAAAGAAAAAAACCCACTAACTTTGAGTTTATCTGAGCTAAGAACTACTGGGCAGAGGGGAGAGGAAAAGTTTCTTCAAACTTGTTTGCTCCTGAACCAAAATGTCCTTCCCAGATTTTTAGACAGCCTTCAACCACCATTTCTGTGAAAGCAGAGAAGGGGTTTGAATGCAAGCTTTCCACCCCAGGGACGACTGTTGTCTCTTCTGCACTTGCATAAACTAGGGATCAAAATACACATTTGTGAGTAATACACGGTATTCTGTTCTAAAAAAATACAGATGCTTCCGGTTCCAAGGCTCCTGTGCATCATCGTATCTGCAAGTGTGACCGAATCCTTCTGAGATTTTTCACCTGGAAGTGGCTCTGACTAATCCTCCCACAGCGCAGTCACAGTTTGCGTAAAGGAGCTAGGCAAGGTGCACTTCTCCTCTCCCTGCTGGTATCAGGATTTTCGGGATAACGTCTCATGAGGTTTTACTCTCCAGCCAGAGGTGGCTGGTTCCTTTCAGGGTCCAAAAGGCGCCTGACAAAAATTGCAGATGGATGCTGATTTCTGCCTAATTGATCCTATGTGTGTTCTTTTTTATCCCTCTGGCTTTCAAAAGCACTTTCAGGAGAGAGAACCGTAGGGCACTTGGGGTGATGGAAGTGATACCTGCAAAGCAGCTGCCATCAGCAGAGGTGTTAAAGCCAAGGAAGTCTCTAAACCCCAAAAAAGACATGCTCCACCCACTTCAGCTTGCTGCCTGTTTTTTTATGCAAAGGGAATTTTCTGCCTGACATTTCTAATTATGACACTGCAGAGGTGTGGGGATCCTGCTGCCAGTGGCATGGACGGGTGCCGGTGAGAAAGATGAACAAGCAGAATTTTGAGGGCTCCTTATGTCTCTCCAGCCTTGCTTGGTCTGTGATGATGGCTCAACATCATCGTAGCTTCCCTGTCTACACACAGCAGTAGTAGTTTGTGTTTTTATATAGTCCATATATATGTAAACAAACATACATCTCCTGAAAGAAGGCAAAAGGGAATAGCACCGGGTGTAAATGCAAAAGATTTAGATCAGCGAGGCCACTGACTTTCTGAGTTATCGTCAGTGTAACTACTCTTAATTTTGCCTTTCCTTCAGTTTGCTTCTGTGATGTAAGGTGAGGGATCCCAGTTTTTAACGGCATCCCAAGGCATAGCTTCGTAAACAATTATGAGACATTTGAACATTGGGGTGCAAGAAGAGGGGATAAACTCCTTACTTATCCAGGAGTATGGGATAGTATAAATGGGCAATAGGAGGTGTGGGGTGGAGATTAACGCAAAGGAAATAAAATATTGATTAATGCAAACTTAATGTCCAGGAAGGGAAAGGAACCAGTACCTTCCCTTAAGAAAAATGCGCACACAAGCTCTGCAGAGGGCAAGGGGACTTCCAGTAGCTAAAGGCAGTGCAGGGGTGTGAGGGGCATGTGTTAGATGGAGGTGGGCCTCAAAGGGAGCTGTCAGAGCAAGGTTGGACCTGCTTAATTGCAATCTGGATGACAACAGGCAAGATGGTCGGGGAGGAGGGCGAAAGGCAGATGAGTTATCAGTTGCTGAGGTCAGAGCAGATGCTCTCTGCTAGAAGAGGCAGAGAACTCAGCAGTACATATCTGCTGGAAATGTAACCCAGGGCTTAGGGAAGGGAATGGAAGCAGCGTGTTATAACATAACCTATTTGACCAATCTTTATACAAGGCTCCTTTTGGGGGGAGCGCTACACTGATGACATGGGACATTCATCTTCCAAGGCAGTAACATCTACGCCCTTGAGCTGAATTCACACCAGATGGGTCTGGAGTGGGATGCAGACTCAGTCAATGGGGCTCGATTCCCAGGCATAGCGGCACGCTGAGGCTAAAGCTAGCTTCCCCCAGCGCAGGCATATTGCAACACGGGGACGTCCCAGCCAGCTCAGGGCAAGTTGGTGGGATTGCAGCGTGGCACTGCCATGGATACCCAGTGAGCAGTCTCCATTCAGGAGTATCCCAGAGCCCTTTGTCAAAGAAACTGGCTGAGTTATGACTTCTGTGTCTGTAGAGAGAGTCCTCAATCCTTGGCTTTGCAATGCAGTCTCCCCTGGTGCAATATGTGACTTTGGAGTCATGTCTCTACGGCCTAGTCTAGATCTTCCTCCACGCTATCGATTTCCAGCCAGACCAACTGACTTCGCCACCACAACACTGGAGACCAAACTGAAGATCAGATTTCTCCCTGAACCAGTTCTTCTGGATCATGGTGATGGGAACAGTCATATGAGCAAGCTGGGCGAAAATCTACTGAAGTCAGCGAGAATGTTTTTTCCAGTGACTACCAGGGTCATAGGACCAGACCACTGCAAATATGTTATTTTAGTTGCTTTTCTGCTCACTGTGCATGCACACAGTGGTCACAAACTGTGATCCCCACACTTCGAAGGCAAAATCTGGAAGAAAAAAAAAACAGTAGCTGTTATCCAGTGTGCTGTTATACAAGCACATGTAGCGTATGGGTAGTGTACACCAGTTTACATTGCTTTACTGGCCCTCTGGTTCACTTGTTTCCTTAAAAAGGCACAGTAAAAAGTGGAAAAGAATGTAAAAAATAACACAGCTATTATAAAGGGAATTTCCAGTGTATTAAAATGTGAAATCCCATTCTGTTTTTATGGATAGCTATAAATAAGTAAACAAGAATTAGGCTACATCTTTGGAATTTTCTTTTCTGTTTGAACTTTTGCTCGGTGGTCAGTGTTAATTACTGAGTCTCTGTGGTTGACTGGAAAATTCACATACATTTTCTATAGAATATTAGAAGCACACTTCAGAAAGCCCCTGCTTTGGAGCTGCCCCCTTTTCAATTCATTATTAATCCTGCTTTAAGATTTCATTAAGCTTCAGAAAATACGTTCTTTCAGTCTGTTTCTTTTCAGCTCCCCGTTGCCTGTGAAAGAAGAGCAAAAGAAATGACCACAAGCTTTTTGTCAGTCATGAGAAAAGTTATTTTATAAATTGAACCCAAACTGATGAGTTTGGTGCACAAGGGAAATTATTTCTCCTTTGAATATTGTTACAGTCATTCTTCTTTTCCCATCTGATCTCACAGTTGTAAAGGTTGAGGTCTCCTCTTTCAGCCTAACCTTATGGGAGATAAAATAATATGCAAAGACAGCTCAGACGTTAAGGTATTCAAGCTACAGTGTTATCCAGGCAGAAAAATACTTAACCGATACAGACTGGCTCAACTGATTAAAAAGTCAAAGTTGGTAGCCTTGCACATACGCACACAGAGAACATCAGAAAATCAATGCTGTATTTATTGACTTTTCCTTCTGTTATTACTATTGTTTGCTAATTCCACTACAATTTTTCTGTCTTCCTTTATCACGCTCTCTCTCCTTCTCATAACTATCCCTGAGGGTCTACTCTTTTATTGCTTGTTTCTAGCTATCTGGTCATCACATTTCATCACTTACTGGCCTCTGGAAAGCAGAGGGTCAGAGGAGAAGCACCCAGACAGCACTCAGACTGAGCCATCCTGACAGCAAACTGCATTTTGAGATTAAGAGCTATGTAACATATCAAATCCAATTCCTTAATTTCAGCTTCACTTACTAAAAGTGCTATATTTGCCTTATTTGCCTTAAATGTACAGTGTACATCTCATTTTTTTTTTTCTTTTTTTCTTTCTTTCCCCTCTCATAATTACTTTGGGCAACACTTGCAGTTCCAAGAACGAAGCACGTACATTTGATTTCCTTTCTCTAACACCTAGTGCTCAGGAACAGATATGTTAAAGAAAAACCGATCAAATCAGCACTCCAATTTACATGCTTTTTCTAAGGGGAGAAGATTTTTCTCAGGGCAGAAGATAAGAAAGCAAAGCACTATGAGAGATATTGTCTATGTTTTTAATGCAAAGGAGTATGTTCAGAGCACTAAATACAATAGTACCCAGCGTGTTATGGTATCTATATATACATAGATAAAACTCAGATAGCTTAAAGCAATACATTCTCCTGGGATACCGGTATGGGATATGTATTATTCCCGCTTTCCAGTTGGAGAAAATACAAACTAGAAGGCCACATATGGGAAGCTGTAATAAAGACAGGACTCGAGTCACATATTGCCTGAGCAATACCATATTGATTTTTTTAGCTTTCAATTCTTTCTAACCAGTGACTAATCCTGCTTTTTCTGTGAGCAAAGTTATAGCCATTGATGGACAAATCAGTGGCTGATAATCTTGCTTCTTAATCTGAAAAATTAAAAAATTGGTTATTAAATAATACAATTTATTTTGAAGACTGCATACGCACTACTTTACTTTGGTGGTCTGTCATATGAACCTCTGAGCACAAGCAATGTTAATCCCGAGGTTCCATCACAGATAATCCTTTAAGACGACTTCTGCATTGTGCTATTTAATTAACAGTGATGTCTAATATATTATTATTGTACTTTATTAAGAATTAAAAACATCTGAGACAAGGACAGGCCCGCATGGACAGTCAATAACAGGAAGAAATACAGATCCTTAAAGCTTCTCAAAGCACATTTCTTTGGGTGATAGTAGCTCTAGCCTTTTTTTTGGTCCAATCTCTTTTCAGCTTTCTGCACTTCTCAGATTCAACAGCTGTACAAGCCCTTGAAAATCCATCAGCCCAAAAGGTTAAATGGCTTGTTTTCAAGAGCCAAAAAGGAAAAAGGAAAAAGTATGATGCTAGAAATTCACTACCATTATGAACTAAGCAATTAAGAGAACACAAGTGACAGGAAAAACAGACATGCAGAGCAGGGTGGAAAATAAGCAAAGGTTAGGGAGCTTTCTAAGAGAGCCTGGAGATAAGGTTTTTTGAGCTCTGGTTGCATCGGTGTGACCTTTCAGTCTGTGCTGAGCCTACCTTGTTCCAGTCCATGGCCCTGATGCCTGCAGAAAGTAAACAGCAGGTCTGAGCGCTCTTCTTTTTACATTAGCTACTGCCACTGATTAATCATGATTTGCTGCGTCATTGGGGGAAGGGAAAGTCAAGCCACCAAGGACTTGAAATCTGTGGAGACCTGTGACAAGGTAGAGATTTTTGAAGAAGCTGTGGTTCCTTGCAACACAGGTGAAATATGGATGAGGGTACGGAAGACAAGGCTTCAGGCACTTCCTGACCCTCTTTTAAACCTTTTTTCCCAAAAGCCAGAATGTCAACATAGTAGTTTTACAGCCCCAGTTTGCAAAGGGAAGCTAATGCTATGTAGAGGTGCAAGACTCCTTTCATCACCTCACCTCAGGCTGGACTTAATAGCGAAAAAAAGTCAGATGAAATGTGCCCTGAAAGTGCTTCTTTTCCTCTGTTGACCATAGAGCAAGTCTAAGATGATAGACTGAGATGTAGGTATGTACCTTCTCGGTAGGTGAAATGAATCCTGTCCTACATGTCCGAGTGTTGTTGACCACAGTGAATCCCTCACCCTGTCTAGGGGTATTCAGTACTACCACATTGCAAGTAATAATGACTTGTTTTGGGGTTTCCCTTAGCTAATGACTGATATTTCTGTTTTCCCTGGAAAATCAGGATGAATTCATGTCTGTTAACCATCACAGGGCTGGGGAGAAGATAACATGAAGAAGGAACCAGCAGCTAGGCAGGAGTCAGTATTATGGGCAGAACTTAGAATAATGGGTTAGTGCTGGACTTGTGTCTCCCACAGCGCTTTGTAAAGGCACAACAGCACACTGTCTCTGTTTTTCCTAGACTGGAGCTCTCACCAGGACAGAAACATTCATACCACCTTCAGTATTTCCTAAGTTCCAGGACAAAGCAGCCTTTATTTCATCTCAGTTCTTGCAATACAAAGGTAGGAAGAAAAAGATGAATGTACGCAAACAAGCAAAAGCAAACTGTTCTCTGTTAGGTCCAGGTTAAATGGGTGAGGTTATGAGTAGGTAGCACACCCACAGCCATGCTCAGTGGAGGATTCAGGCACATGAGATATTATTTAAGTAGAATTTACATATATGAAACCAAAATATTTGGATAATAATCCAACACTACCTGACAGCTGGTGGCTTCATAGAATCATAGAATCATAGAATCATTAAGGTTGGAAAAGACCTCTAAGATCATCGAGTCCAACTGTTAACCCAACACCACCATGCCCACTAAACCATCTCCCTAAGCGCCTCATCTACACGTCTTTTAAATACTTCCAGGGATGGGGACTCCACCACTTCCCTGGGCAGCCTGTTCCAAGGCCTGACCACTCTTTCAGTAAAGAAGTTTTTCCTAATGTGCAGTCTAAACAGCCCTTGGCGCAACTTGAGGCCATTTCCTCTCGTCCTATCGCTTGTTACTTGGCAGAAGAGACCAGCACCCTCCTCGCTGCAACCTCCTTTCAGGTAGTTGTAGAGCGCGATGAGGACTCCCCTCAGCCTCCTCTTCTCCAGGCTAAACAACCCCAGTTCCCTCAGCCGCTCCTCAGAAGACTTGTTCTCCAGGCCCTTCACCAGCTTCGTTGCCCTTCTCTGGACACGCTGCAGCACCTCAATGTCCTTCCTGTAATGAGGGGATACCTCCCTTCTTTTTTCTTAGCAATGTCCAGCAGCTGAGAGCTTGCATCTCTGCTCATGTCCCAAAGTGGCCTGGGAGAGGAAGAGCTGAGTGACAAAGAGCCAAACCCTGACTGGATTTCTTCTTCAAAGTCACTTGAGGAGCTGATCCAGCCTTTCTTCTCAGAAAGGTCTGGTTCCCACTGACAGACTGAGGCACCGAACAGTTTCACTCTTCAGTTTCCTCTAGAATTTGGCCAGAATAAGTGACCCTATTGTACCTTGCCAGTGAAAGCCCTTGCCAAGGGAGTGGGGTCTTCTTTGACTCCAAATTTAAGACTCCATCGTTCACATGAATGCTGGGATCAGTAAGGTACAGTGAAAGAATATTTGCCACTTTTCCTGCTCAAACTGTGTTACGGTATAGGAAATAATTAGCTTGGGCCAGAAGAAAGCATGGAACATGGCTTCACGAGCAGATTACTTGGCCACTCACATCATAGGGAAGACCATGGGTTTGTTCTGTGCTCATCCCAGTTCAGAAAAAAGCAGTCCAGGCAACACCAAAACACCCACATGCCTAGAGGGATCATCTCCAGGGATATGAGAAAAGACATCAAGAGCTTTTCTTACCTGTATTAGCAAATTAAGCCTTGCCAGACAATATTCTCGAGCACTGAAGTTATGTTTTCTATACAGCTAAATTGTAAGAATGGTCATGATTTTGGTCTGTATCAGCATTCTCGAACAAATCTTAGGCATAGTTTAGAAGTTAAAATGGGCCAGGGAACATCTCGGCAGACAGCATGGATCCCAGCCTGCTTTGGGAAGGAAAGAGTTGAATAGTCTGGATAAGCCAGTTGGCTTCAGTGCCAGATGTTTTAATCCATTAGCGTAGGTGTACACTTAGAGTTTGGAGAACAAATTCCTCCTGCCCCATGCAATCCTTTCTTGGGCAAAACACGTATTAATACAACAAAAACCTGGTTTTTCTCTTTCTGTCTGTCTGGCGGTGTTCTTCTGGAGAGGTGGTAATGGTATGAGGCAGACCAAGAGCTTGCGTCATAGTCTTCCAGCATGCATGCACCCTGATTTATTAACCTCATTAAACAGTTACACTTAGTTCAACTCCTTAAGCACTGTATACTGAGTCATCCTGTAGAAGAATAAGATCCTGTAAAATGACACTGTTATCATCAGCTGAGTGGTTTTTCTGAAGGTCTGCAGGTCTTCTTGCTGTAGGATCAGGAGCGTAGGAACAGTTGGACTGGTCTACATCTATCCAACATGTTAACTTCTCTCTAGCCTATTTTAAAGTAGCTAGCTCTGTCTTTTGCAATATTTCAGGCCCATGCTTTTCCAATGTCAGTTTAAAATCTTAAATATCTTTGGCACTAACTGCCTTAGCTGATATGAGAAATTACTTCATGAAAAATTAGGGTCCTGCCTACTGGACAATATGGTTATTCCGATTTTAAAATCAAAGCCACATGAAATTCTTACAAACACTAAAAAGAAAAAAAAAAAAGGAAACATGAAAATAAAGGATTTTAAAAACAAGTACCTTTACAGCCCGGAGCTAGTGTATTTATATATTATGGAAAGAACAGGGCTCAGAAAGTTTTGATATTTATTTCCTTGCTCCTAGAGGAGCAAAGGGAGGAAAGACATCCTCAGATTGGTCCACAAGGGGAGGAGGAGAAGGAAAAAAGGATATTTTCTGAATTTCTGATACTGGAAAGAGCTCAGGTGTCAGTGTCTCAAACTTTGCCAAAGGAGAGGGCTGGTGTGGAGACCAAGCAGAGCAATACCAGGACATAAAGCCACGAAGCACTCCAGAGATGTTTAAGGCAAAAGAGACCTGTTTGTAGACTGACAGAGAACAACTGCGTGTGTTGTGTTTTTACTGCAATATCTCTTAATTTTAGGATGAAAAATATAAGGTATTTTTTGTACTTTAAGAGTCTTGGCTTTCCATACAGCTTCCTCAGCACATTCTGGTTCAGGAGAGTTGCTCTTCTGAGCTG
The DNA here is from genome assembly GCF_000690835.1 of Fulmarus glacialis. Classification (NCBI taxonomy): domain Eukaryota; kingdom Metazoa; phylum Chordata; class Aves; order Procellariiformes; family Procellariidae; genus Fulmarus; species Fulmarus glacialis. The sequence continues at coordinate 12,417 of NW_009189686.1, forward strand.
GCAGATGCTGATGGATCCCTCTGCCTCCCCACAGTCTTTTCCTCTAATGTTTGTTTGTTTACCTGTTTACCCCAAATTTATCTTCACTAGAAGCATCACTCCTGAGATTTTATTAATCACCGCCGAATAACACAACAGGCAGGAGTTGTTCTGGTAACATCCTAGACTGAGGGAAATCTTCCTTCCTTGTGTATATTCCTGGAAACATCTCCCTTTTCGATGAACTAGAGTTGCACAATTTAAAAACGAAACAAAACAAAACTATTGATGTAAAATTTCCCAGTTGGTCCTTGGGGGACAAATAACAAGTAATGTCAATGACATGACAGATGATGGTGTCCCCAGGGAAACATTTTGGCAGTGTGTTCCCTCTATCCTCCTGTGAGCCTGTTAGATTCTCCATTTATCTCCTGTATGTACAGAATGACTGGCCTACATCAAGATGGAATAGGCCTTTAACAACCTGATTTTCCTTTAAAGTCAGCCCTGCTTTGAGCAGGAGATTGGACCAGAGATCTCCTCCTACCCACCCTATGCCTACATCTAGTGGTCATACCACAGATGCCTTCAGGTTTCTGTTTGAGATCCAGATCCAAGCAGTAAATTTTGTCCTTGCATTCCTTCCCAACCTCCAATACTTCTCGTGCTGTGTCTTTCCCCTCCCTGGTTAATCTTCACAAGCACTGGGAACCGATTTCCAGTTTACATGGGAGGATGCTTCAGCTCTTCCGCATGTGCTATACCTCCCTTCCCTCCCCGTGTTGCAATATTGACTTCTCCTGCTGTTCTCAACTAAAGAACAGCTGGGCAGAGCTGTAGTGGGAACTTAACAGCTCTGTTTCCTTACTTTGGCACTTTATGAGACAAAACTCACCTGAAGACAAACTCCATGTTTTGTCCATTTCAAAGGGATCTGGCTGTACTTGGGGTGATATGTCCATCAGTAATTTCTTCTTTGATGTTTTTCCTTCTGCTTCTATCGATGGGGAATGTTGAATTTCCTTTTTTTTTTTTTCTATTTTTTAATGACTCATCCTCTGTAGGTGTGAAAAGGAGCATTATGCACTGCCGGGAGATATAATTTGTGACTCATGTAACCGTGGGCTCTGTGCTTTTGGAGTGATAATTAAAAGGAGGGGGTTGGAGCTGCCTGGGGGCTAGGTAAGTATGAGGTTGGAATAAAGAGCCTTATCCTTCCGTTCAGCAACTGACTGATAGAGAGAAACAAGGCTGAATATGTAAGAAGGCTGGCTGAATTAAAGGTAAGCTTTGAACTTTTAAGCATTGCTTGCTTCTCACTGAGTTTGCTGCATTTTACCAGAATGCCCAATTACACACGCTAATTGACTCTGCAAGTCCAGAAATCACTAGAGCTATAGAAAGAGAGTCTGAAGTAGGAGAAAGGCACTAGGTTTCCAGGAAAACTCTTTCAGCCATTCTCCAGACCTGAAACCCAGCCAAGGCTTGACTCAAACACAGGTTTCCCATTCTCAGCAAAAAAAACCCCAAACTGGTGGAGTGAATATCAGCCAGTTTGTTCTAGGCACTGTGTGCTCAAGGTCCCTCCTGAAACAGGATCCACAAGTATGATTTGATCTGCTTGGCGATACAGGGAGGCTTTTCTCTTTTTCTGGTGCTCTCTTTTCTTGGCAAAATCATGATCTACTGAAATAATAGCAAATATTCACAGAAACTGAGATTCAGATCACACAGAGACTGCAGAAATGCCTCCAAGCCTTATTGGCTCCTATTAATTGTGTTTTCAATGGAAGAAAGACAGAAATAAAGGGATACATCTCATTCTCTTGCAACTGAGTTCAATACTGCCCTTCACATTGTCCCCTTTTTTGCTAAGTCTGCTTTTCAGTGGTGTGTACTGGGGATTTTCACTAATTACTCACCTACGAAGAAACTACCTTTAGTAAGGGAAGCATGGCCCAGTTGTTTGCATGCTTACTTGGGGTCTAGGAAATCTGGGATCTCTTCCTTGTTCTGACACAGAATGTCCTGTGTAATCCTAAACACTTCTGAAGGTAAGAGTCACGCCACATAATCTGAGGATTAGTTGGGATTATGTCTGCAGTTGAGGCATCTCATCTCAGCTATTTGTCTAGGCTTTCTGTGTAGATAGACCAGGGAAAGGGTTAGGCAGTTCTAGGATGTGATTCTTTTGGTATAAAACATAACCTCATTAAGCATAATACAGTGTCAACTATGCCAGGGACAGTGACAATGTATATGTCCATCTGCATAGTCCAGCAGAACACTTCATGAAGATCCCAGTTTAAGCCCAGAAACCAATTGACCATGTTTGCGTAACACCTTCTGAGGTAATCACATGTATCTTTGACCACAGTTTTTATCTCCAGGTGACATGTTGATGTTACTGTATCTCTTCAGGTCTGAGATCTTACATGAACTCAGATGCAGTGGATATACACTCAACCTCACACTCATCTCTTGACCTGTAATGAAAGTGAAGGTGGCCTACCGTAATGAAAACAAAGGCATCCTACCACAAACTGACTTCACATTTCGGGAAAGGAGGTGTCTCAGAGAGTACATAAAGCCTGCTTTTATTCCATAGATGCTACGTGGAAGTTCCTCAGATATAGGTTGAGGTTCAAGCTTCGTGATTGAAAACTCTTAGCTAGGGAGAAAAATCTTTCCTGCTTTAGAGCACCCTGCGGAGTGAAAAGGGCCTGAGGGAAGAACCTGAACAGTCAGACTTCTTTGTCCACTTTCAGCCTTCCATTCCTTATTGCAAACACTCAGATCATCAAAATATTTGTGGTGGGTTGACTATGGCTTGATGCCAGGTACCCACCAAGCCGCTCTATCACTCCCCCTGGAATGCTCAGCTGGACAGAGGAGAGAAAATATAACAAAAGGCCCATGGGTCGAGATAAGGACAGGGAGAGATCACTCAGCACTTACTGTCACAGGCAAAACAGACTCGACTTGGGGAAATTAATTTAATTTCTTGCCAATCAAAATCAGAGTAGGGTAATGAGAAAATAAAACCAAATCTTAAAATACCTTCCCCACACCTGTCCCTTCTTCCTGGGCTCAACTTCAGTTCGAACCTCTTTATCTCCTCCCCCTGAGCAGTGCAGGGGAACAGGGAATGGGGGTTGTGGTCAGTTCATCACACTTTGTTTCTACTGTTCCTTCCTCCTCATGCTCTTCCCCTGCTCCAGCGTGGGGTCCCACCCATGGGAGACAGTCCTCCACGAAATTCTCCAACATGGGTTCTTCCCATAGGCTGCAATTCTTCACGAACTGCTCCAGCGTGGGTCCTTTCCACGTGTCCTTTCCACGGGGTGCAGTCCTTCAGGAACAGATTGCTTTAGCATGGGCTCCTCTAACCACGAGGTTACAGGTCCTGCCAGGAGCCTGCTCCAGCGTGGGCTTCCCACGGGGTCACAGCCTCCTTCAGGCACATCCACCTTCTCCGGCGTGGAGTCCTCCATGGGCTGCAGGTGGATATCTGCTCCACCATGGACCTCCATGGGCTGCAGGGGGACAGCCTCACCGTGGTCTTCACCATGGGCTGCAGGGGAATCTCTGCTCTGGCACCTGGAGCACCTCCTCCCCCTCCTTCTTCACTGACCTTGGTGTCTTCAGAGTTGTTTCTCTCACATATTCTCATTCCTCTCTCCCACTGCAATTACTGTTGCGCAGTTTTTTTCCCCCTTCTTAATATGTTATCCCAGAGGCGCTAACACCATCGCTGATGGGCTCGGCCTTGGCC